>NC_057803.1:327673109-327687783 GCF_018294505.1 Triticum aestivum | reverse complement strand
GGTCCTCTAGAGCCAGCTCATTGCCCAAGTCATCTCCCGCTGTTAGGGCGCGATTGCATCGGGTTCGGGTTCGGCCGGAATGAGCTTCCCTAGGTGGCGGAGAGGATGCTGTGTTCGGGGTATTAGTGCCGAGCGAGACAGATCCTGTGGGACAGTCAAGGCGATCCTGCTACAAGTTCTCCAGGCCTACTACAGCCGCCTCCGCTACACGCATGTTCTTGACATGGGTGTTATAGACAGGCAGGATCGCTCCAAGTGCGCGGCCGATGGCGGCGCCATGGGTCGGCACCTCAGCAACCCGGCTGGGCTCAGCAGCAGTTGGCGTGAAGCCATACGCAGCATCGCGCTCCCGCAGAATGCACTCCAACCGGTGCTGTGTAGCAGCAAGAGTCGTGGCATCATCCAGCAGGCGCTTGTGCTCCACCTCGAGCTGGGCCCGGACCTGGGCGGCATTGGTGCCGTTGATTTCGGTGGCGATGGGAACACTAAGGTTCTGCATCATGGCACGCAGCGGGTCGACCGTGCTGGCGCGCCCCGCCGCGGCCTTGGCGACGGCGGCTTTCTTCGTGGCGCTGGATGAAGTGGAGCTAGAATCGGTGGCGAGCACCTCTACCCGGACGCAGACATCCGCCACGTCGGCGGAGATGGCGTCACCAAGGGGGATGGGCAAGCCAGTGATGTCGAGGGCCCCACTAGGGTACTTGTTAGGGGCGTGCAGCGCGACGAAGGGAGCATCAAATAGAGTGGCGGAACCGGCCAGCGCCGCGCCAGGCGTAGGAACCAGGCCGTGCATGCTGATTGTGCCGAAGTCGATGAAGGGTCCCTTCTGGAACGTGTGTCCGGCCGGTACCTCAAGCTGCTCCACGGTGGGCGCGAACTGTCATGGTGGGCACACGGCAGATGCCACCGGTGGGCTCCAGATGCAAGGTCGATACGCGCGAGTGCGAAACCCAAGACGTACCCAGGTTCGGGGCTCTCCGGAGAGATAGTACCCCTAGTCCTGCCGAGTGTGGTTTATATGAGGATGGTACAATCTTGCTCCTAGAGCTATTTTGGGGAGGAAGAAATGCAGGCTAGTGCATAGGCTGCTCCTACTCTATGGGGGGGGGTATAAGTGTGTGTGTGGAGTTCTCTTCTGATCGCCCCATGCATGGAGGCCTCCTGGGTTTTTTTTTATGTGGAGCATCCTACGGACATCACCATGTCAAGAGTTCATTCGGTAAATGACACGTCCGACATATACTTCACATACATAAAGGTGAATCCTCTCCTTTACATGTGCTCACTTGACCCCTTCGAGGATGGTATACTACTTGACCCTCCATCGTGAATGCTGTGATAGCCTGGCTTATTAGGGATGATAGACTATGCATATCAATAAGGAATTCCTTCTTTCCCGAAAGCCCATTCGGACAGAACTCCAAAGTTAAGCGTGCTCAACTTGGAGTTGTTTCAGGATGGGTGACCGACCGGGAAGTTGCTCCCGGGTGCGCACGAGTGAGGACAAAGTGCGCATAAAAGACTAGTATTGATCTGTGGGGCCAGTCTAGATCCCGCCAGGAGTAACGACCACCGGCGAGTGTGTCCGGGGCGTTACAAGTTGGTATCAGAGCCGACCCTCGCGGTTACACGGATGTTTGCGGACAGGTGCGGGGTCATGTTGTTCATGACGTTTGTGACCCATCGTGGCACCCGGCATGGCACATGTACCGGACTGGATGCACAGACGTATGTACCAAGAGGGAACGTTCCTGTGGCCCGACGAGGACGTCAGTTCCTCTAAGTGTGGGTGTATGTGATAGCCTAGCTTATTAGGGATGATAGACTACGCATATCAATAAGGAATTCCTTCTTTCCCGAAAGCCCATTTGGACAGAACTCCAAAGTTAAGCATGCTCAGCTTGGAGTAGTTTCAGGATGGGTGACCGACCGGGAAGTTGCTCCCGGGTGCGAATGAGTGAGGACAAAGTGCGCAGAAAAGACTAGTATTGATCTGTGGGGCCAGTCTAGATCCCGCCAGGAGTAACGACCACCGGCGGGTGTGTCCAAGGTGTTACACATGCATAGGTATTATCGGAGCTTCATTAATGTCGAGGAGGAGTGCAAGCGCCAAGGAACAACTACACCATCCACAAGGTAAGCGTGGAAGAGAAGGAAGAAGAAGCGTGGGCAAGCTTCTGGAGAGGCCGGAACCTTCGGCCTCGTCCTCGGAACTTCCAGCACCCGAAACTTCCGGCCATCCCAGAACTTCCGGCCCCGATGCATGGAAGCCATCTGAGAGTGTGCCAACTCTCTGGATAGCCCAGACCCTGGCCAGACCCTAACCGGGAACCTCCTGTGCCCGGACCTTCCGGCCGTCCTCGGAACTTCCAGCCCTACCTGCGTGTAGAGACTCGGCCCGAGGCCATGTACCCTTTCGCCCCTCACTTACCCCTTCTTGGCTCCCACTATATATACTCACCCCCTCCTCCATTTGAGGGTTATCATAGGATTAGCTCATTTGAGATAGAGCTTTCCTCATCCATATGGATCTACTCCTTCGAGAGAGACCGCGGCCTCTACAGAGAAGATCCACCTTGGATTCAAGACCCCTTCATGGGATGACCCCTCAAGACCTCCTCACGGAGATGAACTAGTTACCCTGTCCCTTGTTGACTTTGGATCGTGTATCTCTTTGTGTTTTGAGGATCTAGCACATGTGTGATCATTTCTTGTTGATTTGAGTGTTTCCTCTTGTTTCCCCTCATGATTTCCCTTGCGTTTCCCCTTATGTTCTTCGTGTTCGTCGCGTGATCCCCTCCATTTCATGAAAGATCGGGCCCTAGGGTTCTACCCTACATCATCTTGGTATCATGAGCCACGTTGATCACGAATTTGGAGTCTCCCCCACCATTTTCTAGCCTTATTTTGCTTGATTTCGTCCTAAATTTGTAAATCCCCACCAAAAATAGCCCCCGATTTTTTTGTGATTTGTTGGTTTGGATGATGTTTTGTTGATTTTGATCCATGGATTTGCTTTGTTATGAGTGGATATAGCTTTCCCCATCTTTTCCCCCATTTCCATCCACAAAATCTTCTCAATTTTTCCCTGGGAAATTGAGTTTTTCCGCCCCCGTTCTCAGATTTGGAATTTAGGGTTCGTCCTAGAAGAAATTCCATGACCCTCGGAACTTCCGGACTCCCCCGGAACTTCCGTTCTAGCCCCGGAACTTCTGGGGGAGACAGAGAGTTTACCCAAAATCTCCCGGCTTCCCCGAGACTTTTTCCGCGACCCCCGGAGCTTCCGGCACCCCCCGGAACTTCCGGAGCCTGGAACTTCTGGCCTAACCAGAAACTTTCCCAGAAATTTCAGCATCGCCCTTCTTCACCGTTTTGATCACAACTTTTTGCTCCGAACTCTGATTTGAGTGTTCTTTGTCTCGTTTTGAAGCTATTGACGTGTCCGAGGTCCTCATATTGGTTTCACCACCTTTTGTATCCATCAAAATTTTGGAACTTTGGCATCTTTTCCTAGGCCTTCAACCATATCATCCGCAATACCACCATAGCCTTCCGCCACCTCAACTTAACCCAATTTTGTTTGAGCTTGTCCGAGTTGTGGTTTGTGTCTCCTAAGGTGTTTCAGCTACTTAGGGATGGTCACTTCAACTTCGACACAATGTATAGTCCACCACCATAACCTCCACTTCCACATTGCATACTCTAAAACCCATCATTGCATTTCCACAATTGCATTGAGCTTCCGAAACAACCACCGCATTCCTCTACCACCAATTGACATTTGCCGCTAGGGATTTTGAGTTTGCGGTTTTACCATTTCCTAAGGTCTTTCGGCTAAATAGGAACGGTTCTACATCAAGAGCACCGCCTGTCATCATTGCCACATATTCGTCATCAACAACGACCACTTCACCATTTTGACACCCTAACCGTAAGCAAAAACGGTAACCTCTATATCATCTTGGTATCATGGTATCCCATCATTGTACAATCTTTCTTGCCTTTGCATTGTTAACCCCTAGCCCATTTTGCGTGACTAGCCTATCGAGACTAGGCATTGAGTATTGCCGGCAATGTTACTTGTGCACATTAGTAATCATCGATCTACACCTTCCATTCCATACATACCATATCATATTGGTATCATCTTCGTATCATATCATCCCTTGTGTCACAATATTGTTCCCGCATATACACAATTGCAATCTTGGTTTGTGTATTTCTCATAAGTGGCCATAAAAAAGAATAAAGGTATTAAGCAAAGAAAAAGAGAGCAAAGAAGCTTGTATGCAATAGCCATAGCATCATACCACATTGCATAAGATTGTCATATCTGATCATCTTGAGAGGAACACCAGGAATAATATATACATAGCATACTTGGGATAGAAACTTGATACATTTTGCATCTTATAGGTTGTGCACAAGTGTCGTATCCGCCTATGGAGCAATCGTGCTAGTGTCTCTCTTGAGTTGTGCAACACGAGCATTTTTCGTGGATTCCACATTTTGTGCTCATTCCTTGGTTGCATGACCCCCATTTATCTATCCATGTTTGTGTTTCCATGTGCCACATATTGCTATTGGTCTACTTGTTGCACTTGTGAATTTGTGAATCTCTTTTAACATTATTGACTCTTGCTATCATTTTGCATCAAATTTTGTGCCACTATCCTCACCAAGCTACTCCATAAGCCTTACTTGTGTAGGTGTGAGAATTGACAAGATCCGGCACCAATTGTGATATTTCCTTGTGACATTATTGAGTGATCATTGATCCATCTTCAAAATGAGATAAGGTACATTGGTGTAGTTCTTCTATTTCTTCCACTCACATTGCTCAAGTCTTGTGATGGATAGGCATTGTACACCTCTTTTGGTCTACAACAACAACGACGAGTTTGGTGTCATGAACAACAACTTCGACACCATGATGGATGCTCAAATGGAAGAGATCAAGGCCCTCATCAAATCCTACAAGAGATCTTCCTCATCTTCGATAAGACGCTCAAGTTGACATCCTTCAGAGCTACCACCTCCGGCAAGGTCACATGGGCATCGACACAATCACCGACGAGAACGTTTAGGTCAAGAGATCAACACCAACAACCGCTCAACGACTTCACCATCTCCCTTGGCATCTTCGCCAAGTGACTTCAAGGTATCTTCGCCTATGGGCATACAACATCTTAGCCAACAAGCACCCCAAGACTACACTCAAGAGAAGCTCCCTAACCTCAAGTCCGCGAGTTCCATGAGCTACTACAACTTCGACATCGACCATGAGATTCCTTTCTATGGAACTCTAGAACCTGAGGAGTATCTCGAGTGGGAGCTCTTGATGGACGACTACCTCAATCTACATCAAGTTCCTCTCGAAGATCAAGTGAAGTGGGCCACAAGAAACTTCCACGACTACGCGTCAACATGGTGGCTTCACACACCTTCGAGAGCAATGACATGAGTTGTCCCAAGACAAAGAAAGCTATGCAGCGAGAGTTCGTGCCTCCAACCTACATGGAACAACTTCTACGCCAATTGGAGAACACCATACAAGGATCCTAGTCCATCAACAAGTACTTCAAGGAGATGAAGAATTCCTTACAGCGAGCCGGCGTGGATGACCCCATTTCAATGAAGTTACACTTCACGATGGGATTGCACAACAACATCTCTAAGACTATCTTCCTCGAGAACTACGAGTACCTTGACGGCAACTACATTGGTGCTCTCAAGGAGGAACAAAAACACATGAAGGCTAAGACTTCTTCACCCCAAGCTCACTTTGCAATGACCGAGATCCATGAGAAAGAGCATGAGGATAGTACCACCAAGATGTCCAAGACCGACGAGCTCCAAGACGATGCTCCCAAGTTTGACTTCATCGTCATCCCTCTTTACGGCATTGATGATGCCGAGCCTACTTCGACTCTTTTTCAAGATGGTGCGGCGACGACTACGACTACGGAGCCATTCGGGGACCAAGCTTTGGAGGCGAGTGACATGGTGACGAGCAAGGATGATGCTTCAATCTTAGGAGGCGAGAGTGATGATGTGCCATCTTCGGCCTTCATCCACGGCGACAGTGATGAGATGGTTGTGTACGGGATTTTCCCTTCGACCACGGCGATGTATGACGACTTTAGTGACATGCACACGCATATTGAGAGTGAGGGTGACTTCACCACTAGCCCCATATATAGTGAGTTGCACCAATTCCCATGTGAGGAGAGCCACAACCCCCACCACTTGAGTGAGATGAGTGACTCCACCATATGTGACTTTGAGTGCACATACCTTGAGGGAGTGAGTGAGCCACCACATAGAGAGAGTGAGATAGTTGATAGGTCTTGTGAGGCCATTTGAATTTCTAACAGCTTGACCTCTACATCTATTGTGTCTTCTCATTTGGTGCTAGGTCCCATATATGATGACGCGTTGATCCTTGACGACTTCGTCCTTCCTTTGGACAAGACGATGGTCATGGTGGAATATGATGCACCCCCACATGGTTCCATCAAGATGAAGATGACCACCATTTGGTCTGTCCTACCTCACCTACACCACTTGAGTGGAATGAACAAGGTAACATAGGTGAAGGTGATGCTCTAGTCCCACTAGTTGACATTCTTGCAATTGATTACTTGCATGATGTTGATCAGCCTATTTCCATGCTTCATGCTAGTATGATTTCCCCATGCAATGATTTCTTGCCCATTTATGATGAGTATGATGATTCTCATACGGAGTCTATTAGTTGTGATGCCATGTTACATCGGATTTCTTGTGACAATTTTCTAGGTCACATCATGTTTGACAATCCACTTGACTTGTGATATGCTATGCATGAGATCAATCATATGTCATATTTGCAATCTCATCGTAGTAACTATGCATATGCCATCAAAATAAACCCAATTTGCACATATGGCATAGATGACAAGCCCATGGTTATTGGCATTCGTTTTTCTTGTGATGATATTGATATTCTCCCTTTGCATCATTTATCTCATATGCCATGCCATGACCACCTAGCTTCGGATATGCATTGTTTTGGATGTTGTCCATTTCCTCCATATGATATTTCTGATATTGCTCATGAGGAGACACCCATAGTTTCCTCATACATGTTAGGAGATTTTGATTCATCCCATCCACTGCATGATCCCAATAATTATGTGCACAATATGCTCCCCATGAATAAACATGCTATTGTTGTGCCACATACTTGCTCTAATTTGTGATCACATCGTGTCATACACAATAACTATTATTTCATGATGGATGACATGTTCTAGTACCATGCATCAATATTCTTTTCTCATTGATTATCTTGTGCTAACTCACACATGCACATACACACCATGATGGTTATGGGTTGTTGTCCATTACATATTCTATGCCCATCTTGCCATGTTCACTTTGCATGACATGCTTATTCATATGCCTTTACCATGCATTTGTGACCCATGCTTTGTATTTACACATGGTGATTTATTCTACTACTTGTATGTGTATTTGCAAGCTTGGTGGAGGTATTGATTGTTATTGCCATGTCTGCCTTGTACCCCATGCCTATAATCATACTATGAACTTGCTTTGTGTTCGTGCTTGCGATATGTCATGTGCATTGTCTATGCCTATTATTTGCTCAAATGAAATGATTGCCATGATTTCCTCTAGTATGTTGCATCTTCGCACTACTAGTTTGCACAACATGATTGATTTGCTTGCTTTGTGTATTGCATCACCGGTGATTCATACTTGCTTGTTTCATGCGGTTGATGAAAACCATTTCTATGCTTTACACATGATTGTTATTGCTTCTTGTCATATATCTCCATATGTTGACTCTCTCATGTTAGATGATTTCCATGTATTGAGTGCAACAATGCCTTTAGTCTTGATAATGAGATTGCACCCATAGCATTCTCGCATATATTTGGAGATTTTGGCATAGTTCTTATGAAGCATGCTTGTCTTACCTCTTTGCATCACATACCTAGTGCCATGAATATTGCCATTGTTATATCATATTATTCATGCACTTGTGATTCTAATGGTTATGTGCAAAAGATGAGAATCATCATGATGGATGATGTGTTTATCTACCATGCGCTTACGTTCTTTGCTTTGTTTTATGCATCTGTAGGATACTTGGACTTTGTGTCGATCTCCACTTCATGTGAGCTGACCATTCAAGATCTTGAGAGCGAACCGCCTTCTACCACAATGATTCTACATCGCACTTGCTTCTGCTTCGGCATTGTGAAGGATGCACAAGGATATGCTTTCAAGGTGATATCCTTCTCTTTAGAGAGACCCAAAACCATGAGCATGCATATTGTGGATCATACATCATGTGTTGCTTGCACCTTGACATCTTGCACACATGCTAGATATCTTGCTTCAACTTACCATTGCCACATTGCCATGCTTCATGATATATGTGCCTTGTGTGTTGCATGCAATTCTTGGATTACTTGCCCCGATCATAAGCTTGGTTGCAATGATGTCATTTCTTCACATATGCCATATCCCATTGATTGTTACATAATTGACTTGATTGTATCACACATGATGAACAATTGCTCTTTCTATTGTGTTGAGTGCCATACTATATTCACTATACCCAATGCATGTTATGCTTGGATTGTCTTGCACTTGACCCATGTGTTTAGAAACTTCATCTTATTTGGTGTTGTGAATGATTCTTATGCCTACCATCGACCATTTGTCGAGCACTTTATGCATGTTTGCTATGATCTTGAGGTAGATGCTTGTTCTCTTGTCAAACATATTAGCATCTCTACCTCCCATTTGCATGCTTGTCTCCATGATGTCCTTGATTGTGCTCAATTCACATGCTTCCATGACATGCCACAATCCTTTGTCACACCATATGCTATGCTTGATGACGACACTTGTTGGGTGAATCACCTATTGAATGATTGGTTTTGCACTAATGCTAACCACATTTTTTTCCAAGTGTTTGTTGTCCTTGCTCCTTTTTAAAGAACCACACAATAGTGCGACATTGGAGAGTGCCTATTTCGAAATTCAAGATGTTGAGTCCTTGGTGATCGTCCACTTATACACGTCGATGCCATCTCTTGCCCTTGGTGATTTGGTTTTCGATCCAAGGTCAGATCTTTCCCAAGGGGGAGGGGATGATGCGGAGCATCCTACGGACATCACCATGTCAAGAGTTCATTCGACAAGTGACATGTCCGACATATACTTCACATACATAAAGGTGAATCCTCTCCTTTACACTTGCTCACTTGACCCCTTCGAGGATGGTATACTACTTGACCCTCCATCGTGCATGCATAGGTATTGTCGGAGCTTCACGAATGTCGAGGAGGAGTGCAAGCGCCAAGGAACAACTACACCATCCGCAAGGGAAGCGTGGAAGAGAAGGAAGAAGAAGCGTGGACAAGCTTCTAGAGAGGCTGGAACCTCTGACCTCCTACCCGGAACTTCCAGCACCCGGAATTTCCGGCCCCGACTCATGGAAGCCGTCCGAGAGTGTGCCAACACTACTAGGGAAAAGGCTAGCAGCAGCGCGGGTTTTACGTGTATCAGTAGCGCTGGTACCGGCGCTACTAATAAGGCGCTACAGCTAACATGTAGCAGTAGCGCGTGCTCACAAGCGCTACTGCTACACAAGTGTAGCAGTAGCGCTCCTAGTGGAAGCTCGCTACTGCTAATAGCTATAGTGTGATTCTATTGTACGCGCTACTGCTACTACCGCGCTGTTGCTAACTTTTCTCCACTCGCTACTGCTAATTTTAGTAAAAAAAATCGGCATATTTGTTTTGTATTTGAACAGGCTTTATAGAAGAATCTTTAGCACATACAAATGTCATCGTGATACACATACAAATGCCAGCGAGACCACAAATGTAATCATAGCATATACATACAAATAGTCTCATCATAATCATCATCCAACACAAAGTGGTATCTTGTCATCATCTTAGAAATAGCGATACATGCAAGTCTCGAATACTTGCAACTACAATGTCATCCATCTAAACAAAGGTATACGCGAGAAGAGCTATCACTATGAGTGAGAGCGGAACTATGCAGTACATGAGGTGGCGGTTACGAGTCCTCTCTCGCGCTAGCGTGAACCTCAAGTAACTAGCTTCTCCTTCTTGTCTGCTTTTGAAGCCTTTGTGGCTGGCGCCCGAGAACCCATTCACTTGCGCCTGACATTGATGCCACTCGCTGTACACCCCCGGAACCTTCCCTTTGTACACGACATAGCACTTCCATCTCGCCATCAAGAAACTAGGTACCTGTTAGAGATGCATGTTCATGAAGAGGATGTACAATAATATATATGCAACAAAATATACTAGAGCAACACCGAAAAAGAAAGGGTTAGCAACTAGATGCATCATACAGTACGCAAATTAATTAACTAGAGGTACGCAGGCCATCGTATGCAAACTAACAAAGTAGCGTTACGCAAGTTCGACAGGGACCATGGGCATCACAAAGTTTCATCGCTACAAAAAGTATACAAGTTCAACCGACACATATCATCATCATCGGCATCATAAATCACTAGAAGTTCCATCCTTCCATATCATCGAGGATGGACCCTAGCTTCTTGAACGGCGTGAGGTCTAGACGTTGCATGCCTATGCAAGTTCAGACGTCAGCTCACGATATAGGGCCGTGGTGGAACATCCCCTTCTCATCGATGACTTCTTTCATGATGATCGTTGCAATGTCGCTTTGGATGCGAAAGAAGTCATCTCTAAGTTTATAATCCACTTCTCCATGAGATTCTAGACACTTGTGGATATGATCATCATTTCTGCTTCTCATGCGAAGCTTTTGGTGATCCGTGTTGAACTGAATCATGAGATGGACGATGAAGAATCCATCCTTCTTGCTTGGTTTTGGGACATGGATGCAGGAGAAGTTAGTTTTATGCGTGAAACCCATCTTCTTGTTCCTTTGTTTCCTGATCTGCATGTGGCCACCTCTAATGCTGAAGCCTTGGAGAGCATCATCTAGAATATTCATTATGTGGGTGTAGTCGTTTTTCTCATAGTCTCTAGAAGGGTCAAAATACACGGCGTGGGAGACTTGCGGGTAAAGAACGATAAGGATACCGCGCCCGTTGCTGCGGGGAAAAGACACCTCAAATTATTCCCCATAGAGAGAGAAGGAATGATTGAAATGTATGAAATGGTTGCCCGGAACTGACTTACTTTGGATGATAAGGCATGAGGACAATTTCCCGGTCCTTATTCTGTACCATGAAGTTTTGGAGGTACTCCCTAGCAGTTTCACGCTCAAAGTCGCCGAGACTCAAGAAAGAGTCGTGCATGTAGTACGGATCCGCCACACTGATTTGCAAGACATCTTCACTCTTCATGACGGAGCTCATATGTATCGCAAAAAGGCGGACGATTGTAAAATCGAGCCGCCTTGTCAGAAACATCTCAAAGATATGGTTAAACCGCTGGAAGAACACCTCCGTGGGCCGTGTCTCGACGTAGCACTTCCCCTCAGGCACACGAGCCACGTATGTCGGATATCCTGGATCCTTTGAGGCTAGTAGGCTTTTCTCCGTCGACAGCACATGGTCGTGCAGTCTCCTGAGATCCCCTGATAGTGCCTCCAGCGGTTTCGGCGGTAGCATCGGCTCGCCCGTGAGATGGAACATGGCCGCACCTTTCACGGGTACACGCTCTTCAGAATGCATCGTCTGGCTGCTATGTGCTCTGGCTTGTTTGGAGGCAGCTATCTTCCCTGATCTCTTTCTCTCCTTTTTATTGGGCACACCTTCTAGACCCTTCCTTAACCCCTGCCCCGGTGTTCCAGGGCTAAGTACTGTACGACCCTCGCGCCCGGCTAGTTGAGCCTGTGTTGAGGTGGCATCTTCAGGCGTGTCCTGTGAGGATTTCATGAAGAGAGACTTTTTGCAATCCCTGCTACGACCTTCCTGCCCGGGCATATCATCCATATCCTCATTAGCAAGTTGATAGCCCGATTCGTCATATGGTTGACTCATCAATTCTATGTCACAGTCATACGCGTTTGTATTGAGGAAATCCATAGGGTCGACCTCTGTCTCATCATCCATTCTCTGTTCTATAGGACAAATTACATCAGCCAGTACTATTGCACCCCCTTCATCATGTCGTCCGCTGCTCTCACCCGGCACTACAGGAGCTGGTAATTGCTTAGGCGGGGTGGTGCTCTCCGCACATGCTTGTTGATGTGTGGTTATTGGTGTGCTCTCGGCCGGCTCCAGACGAATAAGATTCTTCGGCCATAGCAGCACCCAACCCTTGCAGCTTCCAATCCGCAGCGGGGTCTCGTCGTCCGCTCCCACATGCTATACTAGAAGAGGCAAATCCTCGTGCCCCGATTTCACACTGGACAAGCTAACCCTGAAGTGCCCAGCGGGGATCGGCTGGTTGTGGATCGTGGGTTGCAAGGGGTCCATTATCACCCCCTTTCCCACGTCCACCTTTTGGCCTTTGATCAAGTAGAGTATGGTGCACGGGGTTTCTTTCGCCTGCAAACACATATGTCTGTGGCATAAAACATCCGAAAGGCAACAAAAATGGAATATTATATATATATATATATATATATATGTTGGTGCGACATGTAATTACCATGATGGCGTCGAGCTCAGCCAAAGACGAAGGCCCATCGAGCGCACTAGAGACTGAGGACGGGCTGCTATGAGTGGGAGCGGCTGCGAGAGGAGGCCCGCTTGCGTGGGCAAGTGATGGTGCGATGGTGTTGTTGTTCATGGAGTTGCTCTCGACGAAATTGGGCAATGGGAAATCATGTACCGTCTTGTCTGGATTTTCCTTCGTCCAGTTGATGATAACTGGAACCAAGTTAGTAGCGAAATCATTTCTGCAGGCAGTTACAGCTGCATTGACTGCCTGCTGTAGCAACGCATATTTGTCCCCGGCTGCTTTTTTCGCGTCCTCAGCTGCTTTTTTCTCGACCGCAAGCTTCACGTTCGCGTCGATGTCCGTCTGACTAAACTTCTTTTTCTACTTCTTGGCCTCTGGGTCCTCATTGTAAAACACCTTCCACGTGGCGCCGTCTACAACGCCGTGCACATGACCATATTGCGGCCGCTGGCCCAAAGGGAGTCCCTTAAGTTCGTTCAAGGCCCGGTTGAGAGGGGTGTCCCACTTGGGCCTCATCGGAGAAGTAGGGCTTTCAGCTGCAAGCTGGTGTTGCTTCTCCAGTAGTCTAATCAATTTCCTCGTGATCTGGTCCGTGTAAAAAACCTTTTTCTCCTTGTCCCACTTGTAGCGGGCCCTGATGAAGTCATGCTCCAAGGGGTTGGTGAACTTCGCGAAGGGGTCTGGGAGACCCGCGGCTTCACGTTCCGTGTCCTCTTTATCCCATATGGGCCTTTTACCGAGGTAGCCACGGCTTTTGAGGCGATGCTTCCCCGTGTTCCTTTGCTGAAGGTTCCTAAATTTTGCAGCCTTAGCCTTGGCGTCCTCGGTAGCGCAAGTGTCCTTGAACTTTTCGAACTCCTCTTCGTAAGTGTCGGATTTTCCTCCAAAATCTTGGACAGGGGTTCCTCAGCCTCAATAGCTCGTTTTACCCTCCCTTTCCAGGAGGCCAAATCATTGTTGAACATGCCCATGGCGTGATTGTTAATCTTTTTCATCTTTGGATCATCCCATGGTTGTTCTATGTTATCATCCCGGTCGGGGAACTTGAATCTCTTGTGCTACTTCGTTAGGAGAAACTGCGTCAAATGTTCTTTACTCCTTAAGTCATCGGCGTTGATGCTCGCGCATTACCGTAGGATGCATCCTACTTGGTTCCCATAGCACTTGCGAGGTTCTTTCGGCTCTAACGGCTCAAACTTGCCAGGTGCCATCTTTGTGATCACAAGTCGTCCAATCCCTAGTTTGTTAGGTTTTCGTATCCTCTGCTTCTTATGCTTCCTCTTTTCGGTAGCGGCATCGGTGCCGGTACCTTCCCCACCGGTCTCGGCGCCACCATCGGTGCCGGCGCCGTCGGTGTCGATGCCGGCGTCAGTACCATCATCGAGGCGGACCTGCAAACCTTGCTTAGCAGTCAAAAAGTCGAGGTAGTCTTGTTCACCCTGATAATCCATCTCGTATGCATCTTGGTCAGAAGGCCTAGTTTCTTCGTTGTTCGACATGTTTCTTATGATTAAGTGTCCTCATTTATTTATAAAAGTATGAATAAATGAGAAATGACATAAAAAAGAAATCTATGTGCCAGCACAAATCATGCCTTTTATTCACGGGAAATTTCGGCATGACCTTTGCTAAAAAATGGACATATCGAGCACCTGAAATTCACCGGAATGGAAATGAATCAACATTCCGGCGTAACATAGGCCACTCGGATCATTTACCAAAACATGACATATCCACATATCACATGTCCAGTTCAAATTTGCATATAAATTCAGCTAATTTTGAAACCTATCTAAATTCATAACTAAATAGATAACCTAATTAACATAACTAAAACCTAAGTAAATTAACCGAAGAACCCTAGTTAGCAGAGAGAGAGAGGGGGGTGGTTTACAGAGGGTGCAGGGGCGAGGAGGCAGGCCCGACGACGACCGAGGTTGGGAGGGGAGGAAGCAGAGGAGGGAGGCGAGGGCCGACGGGTCGGGGGC
>NC_057803.1:327301803-327309352 GCF_018294505.1 Triticum aestivum | reverse complement strand
CGAGAGGAGCGAGGGTGAGGAGGGATGGGGATCGATCCCGATCCAGGGGAATCGGGGGAGGGAGTGGAGCGAGTGGGGGGTTAGGGTTTCGGTTTAGTGGGGTTATGGGGGAGTGGGGGCCGGTCTGGGCCAGTGGGCTGGTCCAGTTGGGCCACGGCCCAGGGAGGGGGTCTTCCATTTTTTTCTGTTAGCTTTAGGTTTTAATTCTTTTTTTTCTCTTTTGTATTGTTTTCTGTTTTTGTGTTTTCTTTTATTTCTCATTTTAGTAAGATACTACAGTGGCACCAAAAGAGAGTTTGCAAACTAAGCCACAGCCACAAACCACTTAGCACCGAAACAAAATAGTTTTGAAATTGTTCAACATTTTGAAAGCATATAAATGATTATTATTGTTACTTTTTTATTCATTTTAGAGTGTTTAAACATTTTATAAAGGTGTGCTTTCTCCACCATAATTACCTATGCAATATTTGGTTCACTCCGAACATTCTAGTTTTAATATTTGAAAACTTTTATTCTTTGGTTGATTTTGAATTTGAATTTGAATCAGGTTCGAACTAACACGTGATTAGGAACAGTAATCGAGGTGACGTGGCATCATTAGCAGAGGTTCACTGTAGTTTAATTACCCGGGCGTCACAATTCTCCTCCACTACAAGAAATCTGGTCCCGAGATTTAAGCGGTGGAGTAAGGGGCGAAGGTGTTGGTAGCGAAAAACCTAACGAGTCTTCTCGGTCTTGGCTGCCCTTTCTAAGAGGTTGATCCACTTCGTTGATGTCTTCATTTCACTGCTTCTAGTCACCATGATCAATTGTCATCCTTTCTTCGGGACCTCCATAATACTTATGAATAGGTAAGGGGCAGCTTCTACAACGATAGGATTTTATAAGGGGAAATCTTCTGGGGGTTTCCCAAGTATGAACATATGAGTATCTCTCGAGCTGAACAAACGAAACACATCGAGAGCAAAGTAAGACGGTGCAATAAGAAGTTTCAAGTGGATAGGCAATCGTTCATTGCCTGAAACAGAGTGTGAATGGGGTTTAGAGCAACAGGAATAAGTATTGTGTCCGATACAGAATAGATCAACAGGCGGGTGGCCCGTGAATTACATAGAAAGTCAAGCACGAGGGATAACTTTGACAACAGGGTGTACAGGAGAGTCAGGTTTCGATCCTATGGATCTGTGGGTTATGGGCCCACCATGTGGGTTAAAAGTAGGAAGGGCGGAGACGTCTTGCATGATCATGCAAGAAAGGCATGTCAGAGGATAGCCTGTCGATTATGTTGGCAACAACGTCGATACCAGGGGCGAGGGACGAAGAGAACCATTTTCCTGCTCGTTGAACGAGGCGGACCAATAGGCAAAGTTCTCGTCCATCGGTGGTTACCGAAATGTCATCAACAAAAGAAACAGGGTCTTACTAACCGAGTTGTACACCAAGGTGTTTGCACAAGTAGGGAATTATTATTGTTTATATCATATAGATTATAGAAAGGGTTTAAATAAACCAATGGAAAGGAAAGGTGATTTCCAGGTTTAATCAAAACAATGGGGAGGAAAATGTGTATACACACATATTACAGGGGTATATCCTTCCCTAGGACAAGCGGGGCATGATATCCATGATAGGATATAACGTAGAAAACTCCTTAGGTAGGGGAGAGAAATTTCATGATATTACCCATACAGCGGTGTTTGGATAATTGGGCAGGAAACATTTAACATTGGGCTTCAAATGTTCTTGTTGAAAATTGGAGTACCATAGACATGCTTCGAGATAGCATTGACAAGGTCTTCAGGTGAAGATCAGACTTTGGAAACACGAAGGATCCATCAGGAATAACTTGTAGAATAAGTCTTACAATTTCCTCATGGATGAATGGATAACCTTGCTGAAAAGGAATCTATAATGATAGGTCCTCCAGCCGGGGGGGGTGCTAGGCATGACATCATGTTACCGGGTCATCAAAGGATCAACATCATGACTCTTGGAAAGTTGTCCCAACCATCATATCTGACCGAGCTTCAGATCCGATTGGTGTCAGGATACCTCAGACTTAGTATACCTGAGAATAAAAGGTGCAACGCAAATTGACGAGATGACATTGTAAGATTCTCGGGGAAATGAACTATGAAGTGTTTTCCGTTATCAAGAGTCCATCGTTAACCCCAGGAGAGGACAAGGAGGTGTCTGGTGAACTCAACGGCAATTCACCGAGATTCCCAAAAGATGGATTTCCACAATTAAGTGAACAAGGAGATAACATTGGTCAGATCAAATGATATAAGGAAGTATGCTCGAGGAAAACATACACAATTAAACATTGGTTGAAAGGTGCACCCGAAATATGGGTTGGGTTGCACGACCAATGTCAGAATGGTGATTCAATAGTCAATAGCCTAAGAATGAACTTTCGACCATTAACTTCAAAAAAAATAGGGTTGCTAGAAGGAAAGAATCCAAACAACACCATTCACTTGTTGGAATTAACACGGGGACCAAGATAGAATGGTGATGGTGAGAAGTATTTCTATGTCAAGAATTCTCAAGAGGTGGAACAAATCTCAGGACAATCTTGACATAAAGGATGGTAATACTCCAAGGTAAAGAAGAACAATTGCTGGATAGCAAGGAACTCAAGGTATAACACCAAACATGAACAAGCTTGTGTTGGTGGGAGGGCAATAAAGTGGTCGACGATAATACAATTCATCGAGGGCAAGGATGGTATGTCTCATCATGAATTCAATTGATATCCTGGATGAGCTCAGAATGTTGATGATCACGACACATTTGTCGCGAGAGTTCATGAAGATGTAATCGATCGGTAACGACATCAAGTCAAGTAATGATGAAGTGAAAGGTTATTGGAACCAAGGGTATGACACAAACTCGAAACCAAGCTTGTTGTTCAAGGCGAAATGATATGACGATGAGGATCGACATAAGGTTAGTTTATCGTCGAAAATTGGTGCTCCGAGAATAAGGACCAGGTAGCACAGTTAGAATCGTCACGACAATGATATAGCCAAACAGGCTAGGAATGGCGTGATCGGGTACAAACTCGTACTTATAGAAGCTTACTGAAGAGTTGTTGAACCGAAGAGCGGACTCGGTTCAGTTATCGGTGTCTTTGAGTGTTCAATAACTCAGAGCCCGCGAAAAATTGGAATCAGTGGGAAGGTAGCACTTGATGAAGAACTCATAAGGAGTTATGCAGTTCCATGATAATCTCGAGATACCAGGGGGGTAATACTCGACACAAGATCAAAGTAAAGGTGGGACTGGTCTATTGATCCATAGAAGACAATTGTTTTAACTTGTCCGAGAAATGGAATCAAAGAAGAACAATCATGGTCGGAACCACGGTTGCAAGGGATCAATTCACAGATACCATATGTTAGTTATCAAGGAAATAGTTATTATTACAAGAAGCTTCCATGATAGGATATACATCGCGTCCATGGGCATGAACTCAAAGTTCAAGGTCGACTCCCACTTCTCCAATGCACAACCTTTCATTCACTTCTCGCGCTCAATGAAGTTGTAGTTTGAAATTTTATCTGGCAAAATACCAGAAGAGTACGACTCGTGAAAACTTTCGAGTTCACACCCATTAAGGAAGGCATAGGTTCAACCCATCGGGGCATCTTAGAATCATATACCAGAATCTTTAGAAGTAATTAACTCAAGCTCGAAGACAGAGCATGGTTAAGAAAGCAGAGGATACAATTTACCAAAGGCATTATGTATCAGAGGAAAGGCTCACAAGGTTATTGAATATGAAGGGCGTTGTCAGATAAAATCCAACAAAGGATCTGGTGGTCCACAAGGGATCTGACGTGAGCATCGGTACTCAACTAGAGGAAGAAGATTGCAAGGAGATCAGATTATAGAAACAACTGACTAACTCAATTGTCAAATGCAAAGGAATTATGATTTCCAAATCAAGGGATCAGAAGCAATGCTCTGAGTAGGGATGGGTAAGTTGAATAGCCTTAGGGTACAATCAATGACAATTGGATTGGTCGAGAACCAATTCCAGTTAAAAGAATGGCAGCTTAGCCGGAGAAGTAATTTATAAGGATCAATGATGATTGCGTGCATTCGCAAACATATTGAGTCAACAGACTCAAAATGGTAATGAGAAGGAATGTCAATATGACTACGAGACTTATGGGATTATCCATAATGCAAGCAAGCAAGAATTTCAAGAGCCAAAGGCTCCAAAGGATTTTCGGAAGATCGAATATTATTTTGAAGACTTTTGTGAAACTCATGAACAACTGGGGATAAGCAGATACTCGACAAGTGCGAGAATTATCCATAGGGGTATTCAGGTGACAAGGAATTGCAAGACAGTAGGCACAAGATATTCTCGGATCAATAGAGAGAATTTCGGGGTATCTTGTAATAACAAGATCAACTGAGAATAAAAGTAAGAACGTCAAGTGTATGTATTTATCCATAGGGATATTTCGATGGTAGGGAATTGCAAAGGCAACGGGCACAAAGTCTCAAAAGAGTTTCGGTGAGTAACTTCGAAATCTTCTGGTGTAGCCGGCGATCACCTGGACTGAAGGGGCTCTCCGGGAGAAAGTATTTTCGAGAACCTAAAGTCAGATTTTAGTAAAAAGCATTTAACCCGAATAGAAGAGATGTCAGAGTCCCAGAGCATAGGTCGAGGAATAAAAGATCCTACTACCACCCAATGGCGACGTGGGCCCGTAAGGCACACAGCCAAGTTAGTAAAAGTTTTGCAATGACTAGACTCAACTTCGGCCAAGGAGTTGGAAAGGGGGATTCCTACAGGCAGTCGGCTCTGATACCAACTTGTGACGCCCCCGATTCAATCGTACACTAATCATGCACGCAAACGTGTACGATCAAGATCAGGGACTCACGGAAAGATATCACAACACAACTCTAAAACATAAATAAGTCATACAAGCATCATAATACAAGCCAGGGGCCTCGAGGGCTCGAATACAAGTGCTCGATCATAGACGAGTCAGCAGAAGCAACAATATCTGAGTACAGACATAAGTTAAACAAGTTTGCCTTAAGAAGGCTAGCACAAACTGGGATACAGATCGAAAGAGGCGCAGGCCTCCTGCCTGGGATCCTCCTAAACTACTCCAGGTCGTCGTCAGCGGGCTGCACGTAGAAGTAGGCACCTCCAATGTAGTAGTCGTCGTCGACGCTGGCTCCTGGCTCCTGGACTCCAGCATCTGGTTGCGACAACCAGAAAGAAAGGAAAGGGAAAAAAGGGGGGAGAAAGCAACCGTGAGTACTCATCCAAAGTACTCGCAAGCAAGGAACTACACTACATATGCATGGGTATATGTGTAAGGAGGCCATATCAGTGGACTGAACTGCAGAATGCCAGAATAAGAGGGGGATAGCTAATCCTGTCGAAGACTACGCTTCTGGCAGCCTCCATCTTGCAGCATGTAGGAGAGAGTAGATTGAAGTCCTCCAAGTAGCATCTTCAAGTAGCATCTCCAAGTAGCATCGCATAGCATAACCCTACCCGGCGATCCTCTCCTCGTCGCCCTGTAGAAAAGTGATCACCGGGTTGTCTGTGGAACTTGGAAGGGTGTGTTTTATTAAGTATCCGGTTCTAGTTGTCATAAGGTCAAGGTACAACTCCAAGTCGTCCTGTTACCGAATATCACGGCTATTCGAATAGATTAACTTCCCTGCAGGGGTGCACCACATAGCCCAACACGCTCGATCCCATTTGGCCAGACACACTTTCCTGGGTCATGCCCGGCCTCGGAAGATCAACACGTCGCAGCCCCACCTAGACAAAACAGAGAGGCCAGCACGCCGGTCTAAACCTAAGCGCACAGGGGTCTGGGCCCATCGCCCATAGCACACCTGCACGTTGCGTGGGCGGCCGGAAGCAGAACTAGCCCCCTTAATACAAGAGCAGGCTTACGTTCCAATCCGGCGCGCGCCGCTCCATCGCTGACGTCTGAAGTGCTTCGGCTGATACCACGACGCCGGGATACCCATAACTACTCCCGCGTAGATGGTTAGTGCGTATAGGCCAGTAGCCAGACTCAGATCAAATACCAAGATCTCGTTAAGCGTGTTAAGTATCCGCGAATGCCGAACAAGGCTAGGCCCACCTGTCTCCTAGGTGGTCTCAACCTGCCCTGTCGCTCCGCCACAAAGTAACAGTCGAGGGCCGTCGGGAACCCAGGCCCACCTCTACCGGGATGGAGCCACCTGTCCCTTCAGCCCCCTCATCAGAATCACTTGCGGGTACTCATCGAGCTGACCCGACTTTAGTCATCGTCTGTATAGTATGTATGTATGTATAGTATATTCCCGTGATCACCTCCCGAGTGATCACGGCCCAATAGTATAGCAAGGCAGACTGACAAGAATGTAGGGCCAATGATGATAAACTAGCACCCTATACTAAGCATTTAGGATTGCGGGTAAGGTATCAATGACTGTAGCAACAATGACAGGCTATGCATCAGAATAGGATTAACGGAAAGCAGTAACATGCTACACTATTCTAATGCAAGCAGTATAGAGAAGAATAGGCGATATCTGGTGATCAAAGGGGGGGCTTGCCTGGTTGCTCTGGCAAGAGAGAGGGGTCGTCAACTCCGTAGTCGAACTGGTCAGCAGCAGCGTCGGTCTCGTAGTCTACCGGAGAGAAGAGGGGGAAGAAATAATGAATACAGAGCAAACAAAGCACCACAAAATATATCAAGGCAATACGCGGTGTTCGGTGTGCCCAATCGCGGTAGTAGGTGATACCGACGAAGGGGGAAAACATCCGGGAAAGTATTCCCGGGGTTTCGCGTTTTCGGACAGATGAACCGGAGGGGGAAAGTTGCGTGTTTGGTATGTTAGAGGTGTGTGGTGGACGAACGGGCTGCGTATCCGGGTTCGTCTCGTCGTTCTGAGCAACTTTCATGTAGAAAGTATTTTCATCCGAGTTACGGATTAAAAGATATGATTTTCTAAAGATTTAAATCATTTTCTGATTTTATTTATTCAATTAAATCCAACCTTATCCAAAACAGTATTTGCTGACGTCATCATGACGTCAGCATGACGTCAGCAGTCAACAGGGGCGTTGACTGATCAAACTGACGTGTGGGTCCAGCGGGGCCCACCTGTCATACCCTGTTTAGGCTAATCAGGTTTTAGCTAAACTAATCACAGTTTAATTAGACTAATTAGTTAATTTGATTAATCTAATTAGGATTAATTAACTTAATTAATTCCTTAATTAATTAATTAATTAATTAATTAATTAATTAATTTTATTATTATTAATTTTAATTCCTTTTTTTAATAAAACGTTCTGGGGCTGGGACCCCCATGTCAGTGGCCCCAGGGGGCCTTAACGGGTGTGGGCGCATGGGCGCGCGGGTGCAGGAGGCTACGGGGCGCCCGTTAGCGGGCCGAGCCCCTGACCCAACGCAGCAGGGCACCGGCCAGGGGAGTCGTCGGCCGCGGCGGCCGGAGCGGCCGGAGCCGGGCGTCGATGGAGAGGGGTTGGCCGCGGCGC
>NC_057803.1:327285945-327300937 GCF_018294505.1 Triticum aestivum | reverse complement strand
GAGGGTGAGGAGGGATGGGGATCGATCCCGATCCAGGGGAATCGGGGGAGGGAGTGGAGCGAGTGGGGGGTTAGGGTTTCGGTTTAGTGGGGTTATGGGGGAGTGGGGGCCGGTCTGGGCCAGTGGGCTGGTCCAGTTGGGCCACGGCCCAGGGAGGGGGTCTTCCATTTTTTTTCTGTTAGCTTTAGGTTTTAATTCTTTTTTTTTCTCTTTTGTATTGTTTTCTGTTTTTGTGTTTTCTTTTATTTCTCATTTTAGTAAGATACTACAGTGGCACCAAAAGAGAGTTTGCAAACTAAGCCACAGCCACAAACCACTTAGCACCGAAACAAAATAGTTTTGAAATTGTTCAACATTTTGAAAGCATATAAATGATTATTATTGTTACTTTTTTATTCATTTTAGAGTGTTTAAACATTTTATAAAGGTGTGCTTTCTCCACCATAATTACCTATGCAATATTTGGTTCACTCCGAACATTCTAGTTTTAATATTTGAAAACTTTTATTCTTTGGTTGATTTTGAATTTGAATTTGAATCAGTTTCGAACTAACACGTGATTAGGAACAGTAATCGAGGTGACGTGGCATCATTAGCAGAGGTTCACTGTAGTTTAATTACCCGGGCGTCACAGCGGTCGAGGCCGAGGGGGAGGCACGCGGTGGCTGCTCGGCCACCTCGCCCGGGGCCCATTTGGATGACATGGCCCACGAGTTTGTGGTGTGGATGGAGAGTCCACTATAATGACCCGAAGCTGATAAGATTCGATGTCTCAGTGCTCACTGTTCTAGTCCCTGGATCAATAGCTAGCACACACAGTACAAGATGTAATATCAAGAATAAACCACATGTCATAATATTACATCGTAGATCCAGAATTTAGTATAATACATACCTCCATAGCTCATACAAACAAAATGCATCAAAAAAGCAATTAAAATCTCCATGGAATCCATCAACACCACAGGAAAATGTCGAGTATAGACATCGTAACCCTACATCGTATCACTCACTCGTCGTACAAAATCTGCAACATGAAACGTTGCATTCACGGATGGTCAATACTTTGAATGTATTGGCAAGTCACACAAGGAATGATATAATAGACCTACATCTATATGCAAGGTATATCAAGAGGATTGTGTAGTGGTTGCTTTGTAGAAAGCTAATTTTTACCTGATAACTACTTAATATAATAGTCCAATTTTATTTTTGTCTTGCTACAATTAAATACACATGGCTGAATTGGGCAATCCAACTCCAACCTATCCCCATTATTAAATTTCCCACAAAATTTTATTAAGGTATCATCTTTCAAGATCACCCAACAACTGTAATGGCATAGTGGCTCAAAATTTGCCCATAACCGGGGCACGGCTAATCATGATTAGTTTTTAATAATCTGTAGAGTTTTGCACACTTTACCCACTAGACTCAACCCGAAGATTGAGACGAAGTCTTTTAGAAGTAGTCACCTCCACCCACCAGCAGCCGATACACCTACTCATATCTACATCTGCTAGCTTAACTGGGTGAGGATCCCACAACCTACTCAACTAAGCCAGAGCCCATTTAGCTAGTGGTTGCGCATGGAAGCTACTAGTCACTAAGTCTGTCTGATCTTTTTGAGCCTGGGCGGCCGTCCACTTACATTCAGAGGGTATAAACATGATGTTCTTGAAACCACCCATCAATACCAGTTCCGCCCACAGGTGAATTATATCATTAATTACTACTTAGTTAATTATATATATAATCCTCACATAAGCTCAATGTATACACGAACCAATCCCCATCTACATAACATAGCAAGAACACACTACCACAATCTACAATAAGGCCATACTAAGCTGAAACTCAATAGCAATATCATACTACCATAATATTCCTACACATATGCATAATATAGTAATGTGATATATATATACTACATTCATGAAAAAATAGGATGAAGCATGATCAAGGTGTAACTTGCCTGGTATATTTGGCGAAGATCGTCGCACTCATAATCCTGATAATTCTACTCGTCACGCTCTGAGCAATCTATCGTTAAAGAAAGAACTCAAATCAATAACCATGCCATATAGAAGAACCAAAAGAACAACAAAACAAATATGACAAGGTTGAACAAGAACAACATGACTAGGCCTATTATATGATATAGGTTCTCGATGGTGCTAGAAGGTGAAGGTAGAAGGATCAACTCACAAGAGTTAATACAGAGAGAGATATTGCTATAAAAGCTTATGCCTGAGATAATATAGAACAAGGTCAAAAGTATTTGAAGAACAACATGCAAGTTGTTTGACATATTGCATATGCCATATGGACTCATTTGGCGAAAGAATTAATTGAAAAGAAATACTACAACACAAGTTATAGCGAGATGAAGTGTGGGTTGAATTTGAATTCAAAACAGTTCAAGAATTATTTGAATATAGAGTACACAAGATGTGATCAGCAAGTATTTGGTACAAGGGTTTCACGGGCAAAAGGAATCATTCAAATTCGATATACGGGTTGTAAGATAAGGTCAAATGAAGTTTCGAATTCAAATTTGAATTGCTCAATTTGAAAAGTTTGGGAGTAAAAAAATGATTCTACTAGATAGAGATCAATATAGACATGTAGGAAAAGAATCACTCGATTTGGTTTTACAGATCTCAAGTTAGCTAAAGGAAAATTGATATGAATGTGGCGAAAACTCTACTGTGGCAGTGTTTTGAAGATGTTGATGCTGTGCTGTGCGGGTGCCATGTGGCAGTCCATGATTTGTCAAAAAATGTCCTATGTGTGGCGTGCTAACCTTAAACAGAGGAAAACTGCAGCGGCAGTGCTCCGGTGATCTTCTAGTGAAGAGGGGTGCTGGGAGGGTCCAGCGCACGTTTGAGGTGACGATGGGAACAGCTGCCGCCGGGACTGCGGTGGTGCTCCGGGATGCTTTGGAGCTGCACGGTTCTGAGCTGGCGCTCTTCGAGGTTCTCCAGGGCATCTCGATGCGGTGAGAAGTGCGGGCAACGACGGGTGGTGCTCATGGTGGCCATAAGGGATCGGTGAAGCTGCTGCGGAATGAGGTTGTCCCTGTGGAGTTCGGTGGTGTCACTAGGGCGCTCCGGTGCGTCATGTAGCAATGGCGACGAGCGGTTGAAGTCAAGGGCGGGCTATTGCTTCGGTCGAGGTCGAGGCTCTCCTTCTAGCATGCCCCTGCATGAGAAAAGATGTGAGGGAGAGATAGGAGAACACAAAGAACCATCGAGATCAAAAGGGAAGGCCCCGGGAGTGCAGGAGTCACCGAATTTCTCACCGGCGTCGGGCATGGCGGCAGATCTCCTCGAGCTCGGTTCTGCGAGGGGAGTGAGGGAATTGGACAAGGGGATCAAGAGGAGTCGATCTATGCCCACGGATTTGATGGAGGGGGTTAGGGATCGGGCGAATCGAGTGTGGTCTGACCCTGCAGCGGCAGTGTTGACGTGTAGGAGGAGGAGGACGAGCGGGATGTAGGAGAAGTGCGGGTCCTACATGTCATACGCAGAGGGGGTGGAGGGAAACCGACAGGTGGCCGAGTAGGATGACGTCAGCAGCTGATGGGGCGTCGGCTATTGGGCCGGCCTGCTAGTCCTGTTAGGCTGCTGCGCTGCGCGTTGCTGCGTGAGCGCTGGGTAGCGACTGGGCGAGTTGGACTCGAGTAGAAATAGGTCTAGGTTTTTTTTCTTTATAGAAACGATTTTTGCTCCAAAACATTTTATAAATAATACCAGAACATCCAAAAAAACAAATATAGTTACATACAACATAATGAACATTTTCCAGTCCAAAATACTTATAGAAAAAACATACAATATTTTCATAAACTTTAATTTGACACTTATAAAATGTTCCACGAAATATTTTTGAACTCCGACAAATATCAAAAATTAATGAAGCAACTCCCAACTCTTTTCAACCTTGAAGGAGTCATATTACCTTCTCTCAATTGATTTTCGTTTTTAGTTGGATTGTTTTGAATATAAACAAAATTCCAAATAAGAGAATATTCCATTGTTCATCAACATTATTATTTGAGGAAGTCATGTCATCCTCTCTCGTATCCAAGTTAGAATACTTTTGAATATTCTCACAATTCAAAATAAAATCCAAATGAATATTCGGAAAAGTCCTTAGATTCCCTCTCATTTGTATATTCATTTTAACACCACAAGTTCCAAATCCTAGTCAAAATTAACTAACAACAAGCAAAACAAGCAAGTTTTGAATTACTCCTATTTAAATAATTAACATTCCAAATTTTAGAATTTTGGGATGTTACATTCGTCGTGCACTTGGATCCAGCTCCCATGCTCCTTCGTGAAGGAGCTGCCGGTAGGAGGACCCGTCGGGCTATGGCTGCAGCCTGACGGCAGCTGCAAGCAGTCTTCGTGGTCAGAGGTCGAGGTCATCCCCTCATGCTACGTCTACCCAACCCGGGGGTGGCAGTCATTTTTCCGCGCTTGCGGCCTGAAGGGTGATGTCTACTACGCAACTTTATTCTTGTAAACTCGTGTTGGGCCTCCAAGCGCAGAGTTTTATAGGACAGTAGCAATTTTCCCTCAAGTGGATGACCTAAGGTTTATCAATCCGTGGGAGGCGTAGGATGAAGATGGTATCTCTCAAACAACCCTGCAATTAAATAACCTCTTGTGTCCCCAACACACCTAATACAATGGCAAATTGTGTAGGTGCACTAGTTCGGCGAAGAGATGGTGATAAAAGTGCAATATGGATGGTAGAAATATATTTTTATAATATGGATAAATAAAAACAGCAAGGTAGCAAATAGAAAACGGGCACAAAACGGTATTGCAATGCTTGAAAATGAGGCCTAGGGTCCGTACTTTCACTAGTGCAATCTCTCAACAATGCTAATATAATTGGATCATAGAATCATCCCTCAACGTGCAATGAAGAATCACTCCAAAGTTTCTATCTAGCGGAGAACATAAGAAGAAATCGTTTGTAGGGTACAAAACCACCTCGAAGCTATTCTTTCCGATCGATCTATCCAAGAGTTCGTACTAAAATAACACCAAATAATTTCAGATTCATAATACTCAATCCAACACAAAGAACTTCAAAGAGTGCCCCAAGATTTCTACCGAAGAAACAAAAGACGAGAACGTGCATGAACCCATGTGCATAGATTACCCCAATGTCACCGCGGGAATCCACAAGTTGATTGACAAACCACATACTCAAGTGAATCAATATGATACCCCATTGTCACCACGAGTATTCATATGCAAGACATACATAAAGTGTTCTCGAATACAAAAAGGTATTCAATCCGATAAAACAAAATCTCAAAGGGAAAACTCAATTCATCACAAGATAGAGAGGGGAAAACATCATGTGATCCAACTATATTAACAAAGCCTGCGATACATCAAGATCGTGACATCTCAAGAACACGGGAGAGAGCGAGAGAGATTAAACACATAGCTACTGGTACAAACACTCATCCCCAAGGGTGGACTACCCTCTCCTCATCATGGTGGGCGCCGGGATGATGAAGATGTCCACCGGAGATGATTCCCCCCTCCGACAGGGTGCCGAAATGGGGTCTAGATAGGTTTTCGGTGGCTATAGAGGCATGCGGAGGCTGAACTTCTGATCTAGGGTTACCCTCAGGGTTTTTGGAATATTTGGGAATTTATAGGGCGAAGAGGGGGTGCGTGATGAAGACATCAATACCATTGTTACACCCACAACCCCTGCTGCTATACATACTGGACCAATTACTAGAGCTCGCGCACGCCAATTGAATTATCAGGTACTTTCGTTTCTTGCTAACGATTCTAATATTCATGAGAATATGATGCTGGCTAAATTGGATACATTTGTTTTGCTTACAAATGAAGGGCCTAGCTTGGACAAGAAAGATGAACCTTGGAGCAAGTTCAAGCATGGAGATGATGGCATGCGCAAGTTCAAGAGTAACAAGTGATGCTTCCAGGACTTTGAAGCCACCATAATGAGTGCATGAAGCCTTGGACGAAATATACAAGATGCCACTTCATAAATTTCGTCCAGAGGCTATTCTAGGTGCTGCGTCACCTTATTTTTGGGCCAGGCCCATGTAATTTCAAAATACTTAATTATAGGCAGTTTTTAGAGTCCGTATATGTGGGGAAACAAGAGTTAGGGTTGGTTTCGGAGGGCCACGAAATTCCCCCCTCTCTCCTCCATATATACAACCCTTAGGGCATCATTTAGACTTTGGGTTTTGTTTAGATTAAAGTTCTCCATAGCTGCAACTTCGCGTACTTCGTTTGTGTTCAACGACCAGACAAAGGCGTCACAGAACCCCACCTTTGATCAATAAAGCTTTCCTTTTATATTCGCAATATCCAGATTGCAATCTTAGTTTCTTGCTTGTTCTTCATTTGCTTGTAGGAAATAGACCTTCATGGTCAGGTTGATCGTGCTCCGGCGTGGTCAGTAACCTCTCGGAGTTGGTTTAGATATTGCTAAGGCGCGACGTCCTCGCATGTTCGTAGTCGGATCGTCAAAGTCGACTTCCTCCAAAATGATTGCTACCATCTCATCGAAAGATGGGACACCTTTGCCTTTATCAATGCGGGAGGCCACCGAGGTGGGCACAACCAGGCGCGCCTTGGTGGGTTGTGACCGCCTCGGGGCACCCCCCAAGTGCTGCTCTGGCCCACTGGTGGTCTTCTGGTCCATAAAAAATCCACAAAAAGTTTCGCGGTGTTTGGACTCCGTTTGATATTGATTTCCTGTGATGAAAAAAACAAGCAAAAAACAGCAACTGGCACTGGGCACTGGCTCAATAGGTTAGTCCCAAAAAATGATTGTGAAACATCCAAGATGATAATATAATAGCACGAATACTTCATAAATTATAGATACGTTGGAGACGTATCAGCATCCCAAGCTTAATTCCTACTCGTCCTCAGGTAGTTAAATGATAAAAGAAATAATTTATGAAGTGTGAATGCTAACAAAGTGCACAAGTTTGATCAATGACAATTTCAATCACTTTTCCTAGCATCATAACAGCAATTCTTTCTCATAGAATTTCTCATGTTAAAGCTGCAACCAATTCACATGTTAAGGTTCAAACAATGAATTCTTTTGAAACTCAACAACCTATGTTCTTAGTCACCAAGCAATTGCATTTCTACCTATTCAACAGAATTTAAGTAAGAGCTCCACATACTCAACCATCATATAGTCTTCTATGATTGCTAACACTCACCGCAAACACATGAGCAAAACGTTTCAACTAGACACATAGAAAGATAGGGGCTTATTGTTTTGCCTCCCAATGTATTCACCTCAAGGGTGATATCAACAATAATAACTCATGCTACCCATGTACAACTGGATATATGTGCCTATATCTTTCCTCACCACATGATGCTTGCCAAAAGAGAAAAATAAAAAGGAATAGAGAGAAAAACTTTGACTCTTTGCATAAAAGTTAATACTGAAAAATAAAAGATAGGCCCTTCGCTGAGGGAAGCATAGGTTGACATGCACTTATTTATTTGTATGCTCAAGCCCTTAGTGCAAAAGAACATCACGTTATATTGCCCCGTGATAGCAACCTTTATTATGCAGTCTGTCACTTTTATTCTTTGCCATCACAAGTTCCTATAACGCTCAATTTTCTCTTACACTAAATGATCTAACACTTTTAGAAGCAATTTTTATTACCTTATTGCACCGATGACAACTTACTTGAAGGATATTTCTCAATCCTTAGGTAGGTATGGTGGATTCTTGAAGATAAGATTTGGGTTTAAGGGTTTTTTGGATGCACAAGTATTATCTCTACTTGGTGCAAATTTTTTGGCTAGCAAAGATGGGGGGCAAGCACCACATGTTGAAGGATATATGACAATATAACTTCTATGTGAATATGAACAAACATATACCATTACGTTGTCTTCCTTGGCCAACGTCAACAATTTTGGCATATAATATTTTGATGGGGCTCACAATCACAAAATATTTCCAAGATAGTGTATTTGCATGTGAAAGTTATCTTCCTTATACTAATTATTCATGAATTTGTTGCATGACCAATATTGTGATTGTCAAGCTTCAAAAGATTTCACTTCTAAACCCAATGTGAAGCCACCACTTGGCATGATATAATTTCAACTTCATGATATCCAATTCATTCAACAATTTACTCATAGGATATAAGTGAAGAACAAGAGTAAATGACAAGCTACTCCAAAAAGATATAAGTGAAGATCATGAGCATAATATTTCTTTCTCTCAAATTAATTTAAGTGAAGCAAGAGAGAATTTCTTCAAAAATACTAAAGCACCCCGTGCTCAAAAAGATATAAGTGAAGCACTAAAGTAATTCCATAGAAAAGAGCTTCGTTGAAGGGATGTGAATGTCGCTTACCTAGCCTCCCTGGCAACTATTTTAGGACTCTATTTTATTTAAAAACTTTTAGATCTAAGTATTTTATTAAAACAGCAAGCAAAATGAAAATAAAATGACATTCTAAGAATAGCACAACTCATGCGAAGAAGCAAAAACTTAGGCTCAACTAATACTAACCAATAATTGTTAAAGAAGAAGGTGGGATGCCTACCGGGGCATCCCCAAGCTTAGATGCTTGAGACTTCTTAAAATATTATCTTGGGGTGCCTTGGGAATCCCCAAGCTTGAGCTCTTGTGTCTCCTTAATTCTTCTCATATCACGGTTTTCCTAAATCTTTAAAACATCATCCACACAAAACTCAACAAGGAGTCGTGAGATAAGTTAGTATAAACCAATGCAAAAACCTTATCATTATCCACTGTAGAAAATCACTAAAATTGTTATTTGACATTGCACACTAAATGCCTCCGCATATTTAATACTCCTATCCTCAAATAGAATCATTAAACAAGTAAACATAACAGCAATCTACCAAAACAGTATAGTCTGTAAAGAATGCAAGAGTATCAATACTTCGCTAACTCCAAAAGTTATGAAAATTTGCCACACTATAGAAAATTTATCAGAGCTCATTTTTCAAAAAAATTCAACATTTTATCACATTCTGACTTTTCTAGGGATTTTTTGCAACAACGGTAAACTTTCCGTTTTCAAACAGCAACATGTATACTTGCAAAATAAGCATGGCAAAGGCAATTATTGCCACTTTTATTGAAATGAAAGATGCAAAACAGTATTCTAAATAAAGGCAACAAATCCTAACAAAATAAAATGACGCTCCAAGTAAAACTCATATCATGTGATCAATGAAAACATAGCTCCAAGTGAGGTCACCGATAATGTTGGAGACGAAAGAGGGGATGCCTTCCGGGGCATCCCCAAGCTTAGTTGCTTGGATATTCCTTAGATATTAACTTGGGGTGCCTTGGGCATCCCCAAGCTTAGGGTCTTGTCACTCCTTATTCTCCTCATATCGACATATCACCCAAAACATGAAAACTTCAATCACACAATCATAGAGGCAAAGGTGTCCCGTCTATCGATGAAATGATGGATATCGCTTTGGTGGAAGTCGACTTTGACGATCTGACTATGAACGTGCGAGGACGTCGCGCCTTAGCTATCGCTAAACCAACTCCGAGAGGTTTCTGACCACGCGCGGAGCATGATCAACCTGACCACGAAAGTCTATTTCCTGCAAGCAAACAAAGAAAAAGCAGGAAACTAAGATTGCAATCTAGATATTGTGAATATAAGATGAAAGCTTTATTGATCAAGGTGGGTTTCTGTGACGCCTTTGTCTGGTCGTTGAACACAAACGAAGTACGCGAAGTTGCATCTATGGCGAACTTTTAATCTAAACAAAACCCAAAGTCTAAACGACGCCCTAAGGGCTGTATATATGGAGGAAGAGGGGGGAATTTCGTGGCCCTTGGAGGAGGGGTCCGAAACCAACCCTAACTCTTGTTTCCCCACACATATGGACTCTAAAAATAGCCTATACTTAAATATTTTGAAAATACATGGGCCTGACCCAATAATAAGGTGACACAACACCCAGAACAGCCTTTGGACGAAATTTATGAAGTGGCATCTTGTATATTTCGTCCAAGGCTTCATGCACTCCTTATGGTGGCTTCAAAGTCCTGAAATCATCACTTGTAACTCCGTTCTTGATCCCCTTGCGCATGCCATCATCTCCATGCTTGGTCTTACTCCTGTGTTCATCCCTCTTATCCATGCTAGGCCCATCATTTGTAAGCAAACCAAATGTACCCAATTTAGGCAGCATCATATTCTCATGAACATTAGAATCATTACCAAGAAACGGAAGTACCTGATAATTTAATTGGCGTGCGCGAGCTCTAGTAATTGGTCCTATATATGTATCAGTAGGGGCTGTGGGTGCAACTTTGTTAGTGATGTCCTCATCATCCTCCCCTTCTTGAATTGAAGTCGTCCTCAAAGGAATCTCATGTTCCTCACCCAAGGTAGGCTTCAAATCTGCAATGTTAAAAGTGGGACTAACCTCAAAATCTGCAGGCATCTCAAGTTTATATGCATTATCATTTACTTTTTCTAACACCTTAAAAGGACCATCAGCATGTGGTATTATCTTTGACTTGCGCAAATTAGGAAACCTATCCTTGCGCAAATGTAACCAAACAAGATCTCCAGGTGCACGAGGTAGGAAACCATACACAATTTCAAAAGGGCACATCTTAGTAGTAGAATGCAGCAACCGATTATAAGCAAATTCAATATGAGGCAAGCATTGTTCCCACATTTTCTTTTTATTCTTCAAAACAGCCCTAAGCATGGTAGACAATGTTCTATTGACTACTTCAGTTTGTCCATCAGTTTGGGGATGACATGTAGTACTAAAAAGCAGTTTAGTCCTCAACTTAGCCCATAAACATCTCCAAAAGTAGCTAAGAAATTTAGTATCACAATCTAAAACAATAGTATTTGGCACACCATGCAAGCGAGTAATTTCACGAAAGAACAAATCAGCAACATTAACAGCATCATTGCTTTATGACATGGTATAAAGTGTGCCATTTTCGAGAACCTATCCACGACAAAAAATATGCTATCCCTCCCATTCTTTGTCCGAGGTAAACCTAAAACAAATTCCATTGATATATCCTCCCAAGGAACACTAGGTACAGGCAAAGACATATATAAACCATGAGGATTGAGTTGTTACTTAGCTTTTTGACATGTAGTGCAGTGAGCAACAAAACGCTCAACATCCCATCTCATCTTTTGCCAAAAGAAATGTGTAGCAAGTATATGCTACGTCTTCTTCACGCCAAAGTGTCCCATTAATCCTCCTCCATGCGCCTCCTGCAACAACAAAAGACGAACGAAGCTAGCTGGAATGCATAGCTTGTTAGCACGAAACACAAATCCATCATTAACAACGAACTTGTTGATCTTTGATGGTCTCCAAACCAAATATTGATCTTTGATCATCTACCTTCCTTACAATTCTGCAATACATCTTTAAATTCAGCATCATGCACATATTGATCTTTGATGGTCTCCAAACCAAATATTTTAAAGTCAAGTTGTGAAAGCATAGTATAACGACAATACAATGCATCAACAACAACATTTTCTTTACCCTTCTTGTGTTTAATGACATAAGGGAAAGTCTCAATGAATTCAACCCATTTAGCATGTCTACGGTTCAGTTTTGATTGACTTTTAATGTGTTTCAAAGATTAATGATCAAAATGTATAACAAATTCCTTGGGCCATAAATAATGTTGCCATGTTTCTAAGGTCCGAACAAGAGCATATAATTCTTTGTCATAAGTAGAATAGTTTAGACTAGGCCCGCTCAATTTTTTAGAAAAGTATGCAACAGGTTTGCCATCTTGTAATAACACACCTCCTGATCCAATTCCACTAGCATCACATTCAAGCTCAAAAGTATTATTAAAATCAGGAAGTTGGAGTAAAGGAGCATGTGTCAACTTATCTTTCAATACAGTGAGGGCTTCTTCCTGTGCGGTACCCCAAACAAAAGGCACATCCTTTTTCGTAAGCTCGTTGAGAGGTGCAGCAATGGTGGTGAAATCTCTCACAAAATGCCTATAGAAACCGGCGAGGCCAAGGAAACTTCTCACTTGTGTGACCATTTTGGGCAGCGGCCAACTCTCAATAGCTTCAATCTTGGCTTTATCAACTTCAATTCCCGATGGAGTAACAACATAGCCAAGAAAAGATACTCGGTCGGTGCAAAAGGTGCACTTTCCAAGGTTACCAAACAAACATGCATCATGTAGAGCAATAAAAATAGCACGTAAATGTTCCAAATGTTCCTCCAAAGATTTACTATAAATCAGTATATCATCAAAATAGACTACCACAAATCGTCCAATGAAAGCATGTAAAACTTCGTTCATTAATGTCATGAAAGTACTAGGTGCATTAGTTAACCCAAAAGGCATGACTAACCACTCATATAAACCCAACTTAGTTTTAAATGCAGTTTTCCGTTCATCTCCCAATTTCATACGAATTTGATGGTATCCACTATGCAAATCAACTTTGGAGAATATTATAGAGCCACTCAATTCATCAAGCATATCATCTAGCCTAGGAATAGGATGACGATAACAAATAGTAATATTATTGATGCCTCTACAATAAACACACATACACGATGTACCATCCTTTGTCAACACTAGAATAATAGGAACAACACAAGGACTAAGGTATTCACGAATATAACCTTTGTCGAGTAGCTCCTGGACATGACGCATAATATCCTTCGTCTCCTCTGGATTGGTACGGTATGGTGCATGGTTGGGTAGCGAAGCACCAGGAGTTAAGTCAATCTGATGCTCAATCCCTCGAATAGGTCGTAATCCCGGTGGCACGTCTTGTGGAAAGACGTCAGGGAACTCCTGCAAAATGTTAGTGACAGTAGTAGGCAAAGAGGAAGGTACATCCTCAAAAGAAAATAACGCCTCTTTGCACACAAAAGCATAGCAAACAGATTTGCTGAAATCTAGATCATCAATATCAGATTTGGTGGCAAGTAAACATGCACTTTTCAATTTAATTTCAGAAGAACCACTAGATGGTTTATTATTAGCCGTCATTTGTTGCTCAAATTCTTTTGCCACAATCTGATTTTCACTCTTATGTTTCTCCTGTTTTGCTTTATTAGCTCTATTAATATCATCTTTCAAAATGGAATCAGGAGTCATAGGAAGCAAAGTAATGTTTTTGTCCTTATGAACAAGAGTATACTGATTGTTTCTACCATGGTGTATAGATTTTTTTATTAAATTTCCATGGTCTACCATACCAAGTAATAAGGAACATGCTTGCATAAGTACCACATCACAATCAACATAATCAACATATGTAGAGATACTAAAATGCGCAGGAACAGTACGTGTTACCTTAACCTTGCCGCTGTTGTTGAACCATTGGATGTAGTAAGGATGTCGATGTGGTCTTGTGGTGAGAGATAGCTTCTCCACCATCTCCATGCTAGCCAAGTTGTTGCAGCTTCCTCCATCTATGATGACGCGAACAGAACGTTTCTTCACAACTCCCTTTGTATGGAACAAATTATGCCTCTGATTTTGCTCAACTTGTGTAACCCGCACACTCAAAACATGTTGATCAACTAAACATTCATACCTCTCAGCATCTTCAGGAGCCATGTATTGCGTCTCATGATCAGAATCATCTCCATCGTGTTCTTCACTTGTAATAATAGCCAAAGTCTCCTCATCATAATCACTAGTAGACTCATACCCACCATCCTCAGTAACAATCATCACACACTTAGATGGGAATTGTCTCGCATAATGACCTCCACCCTTGCAACGACGACAAATAATATCATGTGTTTGCCCTGTTGATGCCATGGATGAAGAAGAACTCTGTGTAGAGCCAGAAGGTGTGCTCTTGGCAGATAGTGGTGGTTGTGCCTGCTTTCTTGTATCATGGTTGGCGGTGGCAGCTGATGGAGGTGCACATGTAGTAGAATGTGTGGAAGTAGAGGATGCACGCGGTGTGCATGAGGAAGGTCAACCTGCAGAATAGTTAGTTCGTGTCAATGACTGTTGATCCTGCACTTCACGTTCAGCTTTACAAGCAAGATGGAATAAATGAGTGATATTATTATACTCCTTATACTCTAGAATGGTCTGAATCTCTCTATTTAATCCACCCATAAAACGTGTAAGCATAGCTTCATTATCCTCAACAATTCCACATCTAATCATGCCTATTTGTAATTCCTGATAATATTCCTCTACATAATTTTTCCTTGTCTTAAACGCCGCAATTTTTGAAATGATTCACGTTGATAATATGGTGGAACCCAATGAGTACGCATAGTAGTTTTCAAAGCAGCCCAAATAGTTGGAATATTATTCGGATATAATCTACGATGTTCAGACCACCACACACAAGCAAAACTAGTGAAAGCACAAAGTGCAGCAGTAACACGTCTCTCCTTAGGATATTCTAAACATGTAAAATGTTGTTCGGTTTCTAACTCCCAAGTAAGATATATATCAGGAACGTATCTACCCTCAAATGGTGGAATATTCAATTTTAGTTTAGGGAGATGGTCATGATCTCGTACCTGAGGGGGAGCCCTACCATTGTGATTATTTGCATGTGGACGACTTGGTGGTTGTGTGCTGGTGGTTGCACGTAGTTCTGATTTTGATCAACCTTATCCTCGTAATCACCTACATAATCCTCCTCATCATCATCATCAGCAGGAGCCACAGAAGTATCAACAGTAGCACCAACAGTTTGGCCAGGCTCAAGCGGGACACGGCTCACTCGGCGGAGAGCTTTTTCGCGTGGAGGTAGTCATCGTCGTCGTCATCGTCATTGTTGTTGTTGTTGTTGTTGTTGTTGTTGTTGTTGTTGTTGTTGTTGTTGTTGTTGTTGTTGTTGTTGTTGTTGTTGTTGTTGTTGTTGTTGTTGTTGTTGCTGTTGCTGGTGTTGCTGTTGCTGTTGCTGTTGTTGTTGTTGTT
>NC_057803.1:327236266-327285845 GCF_018294505.1 Triticum aestivum | reverse complement strand
ACTAGGCCCACTCAATTTTTCAGAAAAGTATGCAACAGGTTTGCCATCTTGTAATAGCACACCTCCTAATCCAATTCCACTAGCATCACATTCAAGCTCAAAAGTCTTATTAAAATCAGGAAGTTGGAGTAAAGGAGCATGTGTCAACTTATCTTTCAATACCGTGAAGGCTTCTTCCTGTGCGGTACCCCAAAGAAAAGGCACATCTTTCTTTGTAAGCTCATTGAGAGGTGCAGCAATGGTGCTGAAATCTCTCACAAAACGCCTATAGAATCCAGCGAGGCCAAGAAAACTCCTCACTTGTGTGACCGTTTTGGGTTGCGGCCAACTCTCAATAGCTTCAATCTTGGCTTTATCAACTTCAATTCCCTGTGGAGTAACAACATAGCCAAGAAAAGATACTCGGTCGGTGCAAAAGGTGCACTTCCCAAGGTTACCAAACAAACGTGCATCACATAGAGCAATAAAAACAACACGTAAATGTTCCAAATGTTCTTCCAAAGATCTGCTATAAATCAATATGTCATCAAAGTAAACTACCACAAATCGTCCAATGAAAGCACGTAAAACTTCGTTCATTAATCTCATGAAAGTACTAGGTGCATTAGTTAACCCAAAAGGCATGACTAACCACTCATATAATCCAAACTTAGTTTTGAATGCCGTTTTCCATTCATCTCCCAATTTCATACGAATTTGATGGTATCCACTACGTAAATCAACTTTGGAGAATATTGTAGAGCCACTCAATTCATCAAGCATATCATCTAGCCTAGGAATAGGATGACGATAACGAATAGTAATATTATTAATGCCTCTACAATCAACACACATACATGATGTACCATCCTTTTTCGGCACTAGAATAATAGGAACAGCACAAGGACTAAGGGATTCGCGTATATAACCTTTGTCAAGAAGCTCTTGTACTTGACGCATAATCTCCTTCGTCTCCTCTGGATTGGTACGGTACGGTGCACGGTTTGGCAGTGAAGCACCGGGAATTAACTCAATCTGATGCTCAATCCCTCGAATAGGCGGTAATCCCGGTGGCACGTCTTGTGGAAAGACGTCAGCGAACTCCTGCAAAATGTTAGTGACAGCAGGAGGCAAAGAGGAAGGCACGTCCTTGAATGAAAATAATGCATCTTTGCACACAAAAGCATAGCAAACAGATTTGCTGAAATCTAGCTCATCAATATCGGATTTGGTGGCAAATAAACATGCACTTTTCAATTTAATTTCAGAAGCAACACTAGATGGTTTATTATTAGGCTTCATTTGTTGCTCAAATTCTTTTGCCACAATCTGATTTTCACTCTTATTCGTCTCCTGTTTTGCTTTATTAGCTCTATTAATATCATCTTTCAAAATGGAATCAGGAGTCACAGGAAGCAAAGTAATATTTTTATCCTTATGAACAAGAGTATAGTGATTGTTTCTACCATGGTTGATAGGGGCAAAGGTGTCCCGTCTTTCGATGAGATGGTGGATTTCGCTTTGGTGGAAGTCGACTTTGACGATCCAACTACGAACGTGCAAGGACGTCGCACCTTAGCAATCGCTAAACCAACTCCGAGAGGTTATTGACCACGCCGGGGCACGATCAACCTGACCACGAGGGTCTGTTTCCTGCGAGCAAACGAAGAACAAGCAAGAAACTAAGATTGCAATCTGGATATTGCGAATATAAGATGAAAGCTTTATTGATCAAGGTGGGGTTCTGTGACGCCTTTGTCTGGTCGTTGAACACAAACGAAGTACGCGAAGTTGCAGCTATGGCGAACTTTTAATCTAAACAAAACCCAAAGTCTAAACGATGCCCTAAGGGCTGTATATATGGAGGAAGAGGGGGGGAATTTCGTGGCCCTTGGTGGAGGGGTCCGAAATCAACCCTATCTCTTGTTTCCCCACACATACGGACTCTAAAAATAGCCTATACTTATGTATTTCGAAATTACATGGGCCTGGCCCAATAATAAGGTGACGCAGCACCTAAAATAGCCTCGGGACGAAATTTATGAAGTGGCGTCTTGTATATTTCGTCCAAGGCTTCATGCACCCATTATTGATAGAGGCAAAGGTGTCCCGTCTTTCGATGAGATGGTGGATTTCGCTTTGGTGGAAGTCGACTCTGACGATCCGACTACGAACGTGCGAGGACGTCGCGCCTTAGCAATCGCTAAACCAACTCCGAGAGGTTATTGACCACGCCGGAGCACGATCAACCTGACCACGAGGGTCTGTTTCCTGCGAGCAAACGAAGAACAAGCAAGAAACTAAGATTGCAATCTGGATATTGCGAATATAAGATGAAAGCTTTATTGATCAAGGTGGGGTTCTGTGACGCCTTTGTCTGGTCGTTGAACACAAACAAAGTACGCGAAGTTGCAGCTATGGCGAACTTTTAATCTAAACAAAACCCAAAGTCTAAACGATGCCCTAAGGGCTGTATATATGGAGGAAGAGGGGGGGAATTTCGTGGCCCTTGGTGGAGGGGTCCGAAATCAACCCTATCTCTTGTTTCCCCACACATACGGACTCTAAAAATAGCCTATACTTATGTATTTCGAAATTACATGGGCCTGGCCCAATAATAAGGTGACGCAGCACCTAAAATAGCTTCGGGACGAAATTTATGAAGTGGCGTCTTGTATATTTCGTCCAAGGCTTCATGCACCCATTATGGTGGCTTCAAAGTCCTGAAATCATCACTTGTAACTCCGTTCTTGTTTCCCTTGCGCATGCCATCATCTCCATGCTTGTTCTTGCTCCAATGTTCATCCTTCTCCAAGCTAGGCCCTTCATTTGTAAGCAAAACAAATGTATCCAATTTAGGCAGCATCATATTCTCATGAACATTAGAATCATTACCAAGAAACGAAAGTACCTGGTAATTTAGTTGGCGTGCACGAGCTCTAGTAATTGGTCCAGTATGTATAGCAGCAGGGGTTGTGGGTGTAACAATTGTATTGATGTCCTCATCATCCTCCCCTTCTTGAAATGAAGTCGTCCTCGACGGAAGTTCATCTTCCTCACCCAAATAAGACTTCAAATCTGCAATGTTAAAAGTGGGACTAACCCCAAAATCTACAGGCAGCTCAAGTTTATATGCATTATCATTTATTTTCTCTAACACCTTAAAGGGACCATCAGCACGTGGCATTAACTTTGATTTGCGCAAATCAGGAAATCTATCCTTACGCAAATGTAACCAAACAAGATCTCCAGGTGCAAACACAACATGTTTTCTACCCTTATCTCCAGCAAGTTTATATTTAGCATTCATGCGCTCAATGTTTTCCTTAGTTAACTCATGCATTTTTAAAATCAATTCAGCACGTTGTTTAGCATCAAAATTAACCTTCTCCGAAGATGGAAGAGGCAACAAATCAATAGGTGCACGAGGTAGGAAAACATACACAACTTCAAAAGGGCACATCTTAGTAGTAGAATGCAATGAACGATTATAAGCAAATTCAATATGAGGCAAGCATTCCTCCCACATTTTCTTATTATTCTTCAAAACAGCCCTAAGCATAGTAGACAACGTTCTATTGACTACTTCAGTTTGTCCATCAGTTTGGGGGTGACAAGTAGTACTAAAAAGCAGTTTAGTCCCCAACTTAGCCCATAAACATCTCCAAAAGTGGCTAAGAAATTTAGTATCACGATCTGAAACAATAGTATTTGGCACACCATGCAAGCGAATAATTTCACGAAAGAACAAATCAGCAACATTAATAGCATCATCGCTTTTATGACATGGTATAAAGTGTGCCATTTTCGAGAATCTATCCACGACAACAAATATGCTATCCCTCCCCTTCTTTGTTCGAGGTAAACCTAAAACAAAGTCCATAGATATATCCTCCCAAGGAACACTAGGTACAGGCAAAGGCATATATAAACCATGAGGATTGAGGCGTGACTTAGCTTTTTGACATGTAGTGCAACAAGCAATAAAACGCTCAACATCCCGTCTCATCTTTGGCCAAAAGAAATGTGTAGCAAGTACGTCCTCCGTCTTCTTCACGCCAAAGTGTCCCATTAATCCTCCTCCATGCGCCTCCTGCAACAACAAAAGACGAACGGAGCTAGCTGGAATGCATAGCTTGTTAGCACGAAACACAAATCCATCGTTAACAACAAACTTGTTCCACATTCTTCCTTCTTTACAATTATGCATTACATCTTTAAAATCAGCATCATGCACATATTGATCTTTGATGGTCTCCAAACCAAATATTTTGAAGTCAAGTTGTGAAAGCATAGTATAGCGACGAGACAAAGCATCAGCAATAACATTTTCTTTTCCCTTCTTGTGTTTAATGACATAAGGGAAAGTCTCAATGAATTCAACCCATTTAGCATGTCTACGATTCAGTTTAGCTTGACTTTTAATATGTTTCAATGATTCATGATCAGAATGTATAACAAATTCTTTGGGCCATAAATAATGTTGCCATGTTTCTAAAGTCCGAACAAGAGCATATAATTCTTTATCATAAGTAGAATAATTCAGACTAGGCCCACTCAATTTTTCAGAAAAGTATGCAACAGGTTTGCCATCTTGTAATAACACACCCCCTAATCCAATTCCACTAGCATCACATTCAAGCTCAAAAGTCTTATTAAAATCAGGAAGTTGGAATAAAGGAGCATGTGTCAACTTATCTTTCAATACCGTGAAGGCTTCTTCCTGTGCGGTACCCCAAAGAAAAGGCACATCTTTCTTTGTAAGCTCATTGAGAGGTGCAGCAATGGTGCTGAAATCTCTCACAAAACGCCTATAGAATCCAGCGAGGCCAAGAAAACTCCTCACTTGTGTGACCGTTTTGGGCTGCGGCCAACTCTCAATAGCTTCAATCTTGGCTTTATCAACTTCAATTCCCTGTGGAGTAACAACATAGCCAAGAAAAGATACTCGGTCGGTGCAAAAGGTGCACTTCCCAAGGTTACCAAACAAACGTGCATCACGTAGAGCAATAAAAACAGCACGTAAATGTTCCAAATGTTCCTCCAAAGATCTGCTATAAATCAATATGTCATCAAAGTAAACTACCACAAATCGTCCAATGAAAGCACGTAAAACTTCGTTCATTAATCTCATGAAAGTACTAGGTGCATTAGTTAACCCAAACGGCATGACTAACCACTCATATAATCCAAACTTAGTTTTAAATGCTGTTTTCCATTCATCTCCCAATTTCATACGAATTTGATGGTAGCCACTACGCAAATCAACTTTGGAGAATATTGTAGAGCCACTCAATTCATCAAGCATATCATCTAGCCTAGGAATAGGATGACGATAACGAATAGTAATATTATTAATGCCTCTACAATCAACACACATACGTGATGTACCATCCTTTTTCGGCACTAGAATAATAGGAACAGCACAAGGACTAAGGGATTCGCGTATATAACCTTTGTCGAGAAGCTCTTGTACTTGACGCATAATCTCCTTCATCTCCTCTGGATTGGTACGGTATGGTGCACGGTTTGGCAGTGAAGCACCGGGAATTAAGTCAATCTGATGCTCAATCCCTTGAATAGGCGGTAATCCCGGTGGCACGTCTTGTGGAAAAACGTCAGCGAACTCCTGCAAAATGTTAGTGACAGCAGGAGGCAAAGAGGAAGGCACGTCCTCGAATGAAAATAATGCCTCTTTGCACACAAAAGCATAGCAAACAGATTTGCTGAAATCTAGCTCATCAGTATCAGATTTGGTGGCAAATAAACATGCACTTTTCAATTTAATTCCAGAAGCAACACTAGATGGTTTATTATTAGGCTTCATTTGTTGCTCAAATTCTTTTGCCACAATCTGATTTTCACTCTTATTCTTCTCCTGTTGTGCTTTATTAGCTCTATTAATATCATCTTTCAAAATGGAATCAGGAGTCATAGGAAGCAAAGTAATATTTTTATCCTTATGAACAAGAGTATAGTGATTGTTTCTACCATGGTGTACAGAATTTTTATCAAATTGCCATGGTCTACCAAGTAATAAGGAACATGCTTGCATAGGTACCACATCACAATCAACATAATCAACATATGTAGAGATACTAAAATGCACACGAACAGTACGTGTTACCTTAACCTTGCCGCTGTTGTTGAACCATTGGATGTAGTAAGGATGTGGATGTGGTCTTGTGGTGAGAGAAAGCTTCTCCACCATATCCATGCTAGCCAAGTTGTTGCAGCTCCCTCCGTCTATGATGACGCGCACAGAACGTTCCTTCACAACTCCCTTGGTATGGAACAAATTGTGCCTCTGATTTTGCTCAGCTTGAGTGACCTGCACACTCAAAACACGTTGAGCAACTAAACATTCATACCTGTCAGCGTCTTCAGGAGCCATGTATTGTGTCTCATGATCAGAATCATCTCCACCATGTTCTTCACGTGTAATAAGAGCCAAAGTCTCCTCATCATAGTCACTAGCGGACTCATATCCACCATCCGCGGTAGCAATCATCACACGCGGAGATTTGCATTCTCTCGCATAATGACCTCCTCCCTTACAACGACGACAAATAATATCACTTGTGTGCCCTGTTGATGCCATGGAAGAAGAAGAACGCTGTGCAGGCCCCGCAGGTGCGCTCTTGGCAGATAATGGTGGTTGTGCCTGTTTTCTTGTATCACGGCTGGAGGTAGCACCGGATGGAGGTGCTGGTGCAGTTGAAGTAGAAGATGCACGTGGTGTCCATGATGAAGGTCGGCCTGCAGAAAAGTTAGTTCGCCCCAATGCTTGTCGATCCTGCACTTCACGTTCAGCTTTACAAGCAAGATGGAATAAACGAGTGATATTAGTATACTCCTTATAGTCTAGAATGGTCTGAATCTCTCTATTTAATCCACCCAGAAAACGTGCAAGCATAGCTTCATTCTCCTCAACAATACCACATCTAATCATGCCAGTTTGTAATTCCTGATAATATTCTTCTACGGAATTTTTTCCTTGTCTTAAACGCTGCAATTTTTGAAGCAATTCACGTTGATAATATGGTGGAACCCAACGCGTACGCATAGCAGTTTTCAAAGCAGCCCAAGTAGTTGGAATAGGATATAATCTACAATGTTCAGACCACCATACACATGCAAAACTAGTGAAAGCACAAACGGCAGCAGCAACTCGTCTCTCCTCAGGATATTGTAAACATGTAAATCGTTGTTCAGTTTCTAACTCCCAAGTAAGATATATATCAGGAACATATCTACCCTCAAATGGTGGAATATTCAATTTCAGTTTAGGAATATGGACATCATCTCGTACCTGAGGTGGTGGTGCAGGCCTACCATTACGAATATATACCTGAGGTCGACCTGCTGGTGGTGGTGCTGGTGGCTGCTCGTAGATCTGATTTTGATCAACCTCATCCTCATAATCGCCCGCATACTCATCATCCTCCTGGGTACCAGCAACAGCAGTAGCAGAAGCCACAGAAGTATCAACAGCGGCACCAACAGTTTGGCCAAATGCAAGAGGAACACGGCTCGCTCGGCGAAGGTCTATTTCGCGACGTGGAGGTAGTCGTTGTTGTTGTTGTTGGAGAGGTGCGTTAGGTGCAGCGGGTGGTGGTGGTGGAAGACGCGCGAGCAATTCATTAAATCTGTTATCGAGCTTTGTTTCGAACGTCTTCTCAAGGCCAGTGATCTTCTCCATGGCCTCTTCAAAATTGTTCAGCACATCTTGCACCTGTTCAGTCATCATTTGCTGAAACTTATCATGAAGCTCCTTGTTCAATAAATTCTCCCAGTCAATCTCGTCGGCTTGTGATCCTGGCATGGTTAGCAGCAATAGAAACACACAAGAATATGATCCTACAGACTACGAACAAGTGGTGGTGGTGGGTGTCACAAATCCGTCAAGCAAAACTCAAATTCTTACCAGTTCTTACCCAGCAACAGGCGGTGATCGGCAACCGTTGTAGTCACAACTCTCAAAGCTTGGATAGAGCGATTACCAGGGAGAGTCAAATGCACGACGTAGATGTATGTGGAGCTGGGAAGGCTTATACTATGGTAGCAAAAAGGGTCAGCAATAATCAATTCAGAGATGCAAAGTTGAATAAACGCTCAACGACGGTACTGTGCTGGTCCTAGGCTAGACTGTGCTAGAGACGCGAGCCTAGAACACCAACAAAATCACGGCGCGGCACGTAAACAAGGGAAAAGCACACTCTGAATTTTTTTTTCGCTCTTTTTTTTTGCGCTCTTTTTTTTTGCGCTGCTTTTTTTTTGCGAAAAATCACTATAATGGCGAGTATCTCAAAACTCTTCCTAGCTCAAACTGACAGGATGGGCACGAAATTTTTCGACCAATTTTTTTTTTCGACTGCCCGGACCCAAAAACTGGAAACGGGTCAAAAAAAACTTCCTATAATGGCACCTGTCTCAAAACACTCAGAAACACCTAAAAATAGGATAGCCAGAATTTTTTTTGAAAAATGCGTTTTCAAAAAATTTTGGGCCTAAACGGAGCGTGGCTACCCAACTCCGGCAGGGAAACACGAATCGGAATCTAGATGGATCTTGAAAACAAACCTAATATGCAAGGAACTCGGATTGGTGGTGGATATATGGTGGTGGTATATGGCAGCGGTGATGGTAGCGGTGGTAGTATATGGATATGGATCGGTGGTGGTATATGGATACGGATTCGGAGCGGTGGCGGATAAGCGGTGGTGGTAGATGGCAGGGGCGATGATGATGGTGCGGCGGCGGCGTGACAACTTATGACCAGAACTCGAAACTCTAAAAGACTAGACTCTAAGACCAGCAACTAGACACGACGATGCAACCGCAAATTCAACAAAGCAAAACCCTAAAAAGATTATGCAAAGGCTCATATTGGTTCGGATATGATGAACTAACCCTAATTTTTTTGTGGCTTTTTCGCGGACTGTAGGTATGACGAACAGACTCGATCTAAACTACGAAAAACTGTAAAATCTCACCGAGCAACCTGGAAATCTGATACCACTTGATAGAGGCTAAGGTGTCCCAATCTTTCGATGAGATGATAACTATCGATTTGGTGGAGACGACTTTGACGATCCGACTACAAACGTGCAATGACGTTGTGCCTTAGCAATCGCTAAACCAACTCCGAGAGGTTATCGACCACGCCGGAGCACGATCAACCTGATCACGAAGGTCTATTCCTGCAAGCAATCGAAGAACAAACAAGAATATGATAAAAGCAATCTGAATATCGCGAATATGTATGAAGTATTGATAATGGTGGGGATCCAAAAAGTGGTCTTGGTCTGGTCGTTGGACACAAACGAAGCACACGAAGTTGCAATGGCTAACTTTTAACTAAACAAATCCCAAAGTCTAAACGATGCCCTAAGGGCTGTATATATGGAGGAAGAGGGGGGGAATTTCGTGGCCCTTGGTGGAGGGGTCCGAAATCAACCCTATCTCTTGTTTCCCCACACATACGGACTCTAAAAATAGCCTCTACTTATGTATTTCGAAATTACATGGGCCTGGCCCAATAATAAGGTGACGCAGCACCTAAAATAGCCTCGGGACGAAATTTATGAAGTGGCATCTTGTATATTTCGTCCAAGGCTTCATGCACCCATTATGGTGGCTTCAAATCCTGGAATCATCACTTGTAACTCCGTTCTTGTTCCCCTTACGCATGCCATCATCTCCATGCTTGTTCTTGCTCCAATGTTCATCCTTCTCCAAGCTAGGCCCTTCATTTGTAAGCAAAACAAATGTATCCAATTTAGGCAGCATCATATTCTCATGAACATTAGAATCATTACCAAGAAACGAAAGTACCTGGTAATTTAGTTGGCGTGCACGAGCTCTAGTAATTGGTCCAGTATGTATAGCAGCAGGGGCTGTGGGTGTAACAATTGTATTGATGTCCTCATCAGTCTTCAATCTTGTATCTTCATAGTCTAACAGTCCGACCAATGGAGATAGTCCGGCTGTCCGGAGACCCCCTAATCCAGGACTCCCTCAGTAGCCCCTGAACCAGGCTTCAATGACGATGAGTCCGGTGCGCAGTTGTCTTCGGCATTGCAAGGCGGGTTCCTTCTCCGAATACATCACAGAAGAATTTGAATACGAGGATAGTGTCCAACCCTGCAAAATAAGTCCCACATGTCACCGTAGAGAGAATAATGTTTTCCCAGATCTAATCCGCTAGCTTGTTTTGGCAACATGACGTTACGTCATGGCCCGGTGATTATTCGAACCGTTTCTTTTAACCAGCCCCGCACATAACGCGAGGCAGTTTTTCGACACGTCTTATTAAAGTAGAGATCGTGCCCCCTTATTACGGGATTCTCATCAATACGGGCGTGGGTAACCCAACCGCGCCATCAATTGCGGCGCTTGGGGGATAAGCGAGTTTTACCGGGCAAGTGGGGACGTTTAATTTTGTCCGCCCATATAAAGGGATAAGGATTCACCTTTCTATCCACGCCTTCTTCCTCCTCCGCTCATCCGCTCCTGCACACTCGAGGTCTAGCGCCCAAGTCCTCACTTCCATCTCAATCCTCTCCAACCATGTCCGGAGCGGGAGGCAAGTGGATGGTCTCCTCCGTCACGGAGGGAGACGTCAAGAAACTGAGGAGAGCCGGATACCTGCCCGACGATATCGCGCACCGGCTCCCAGATGAGGGACAACTCATCCCCACCCCCGATGATAGAGGCAAAGGTGTCTCGTCTTTCGTTGAGATGATGGATATCGCTTTGGTGGCAGTCGACTTTGATGATCCGACTACGAACGTGCGAGGACGCCGCGCCTTAGCAATCGCTAAACCAACTCCGAGAGGTTATTGACCACGCAGGAGCACGATCAACCTGACCACGAGGGTCTGTTTCCTGCGAGCAAACGAAGAACAAGCAAGAAATTGAGATTGCAATCTGAATATTGCGAATATAAGATGCAAGCTTTATTGATCAAGGTGGGGTTCTGTGACGCCTTTGTCTGGTCGTTGAACACAAACGAAGTACGCGAAGTTGCAGCTATGGCGAACTTTTAATCTAAACAAAACCCAAGGAAAAAGCTACTAGATGGATCTACTTATATAGGAGCAAGGGGTGGCGGCCAAGGAGGTGGGAGGACGTCCCAAGGCAGCCTAAAACTAACCCTAGGTCGTACAAGGCTCATGGGCCCAAGTGGAGGTGATGCAACACCTTTGGGCTTGTAGTTTGACTCGGATTCTGCTGCAACGTCAGATTGTTTCGTCCGTAACTCAACGCTCTGTACGAATTTGAAGGTGAATCCAACTGGGATGGAAAGAGCACGAAATCTAGTTTCCAACAAAAAAAGAATCACCCAATTCGGAGTCCGTATGAAAAAGTTGTTGGCGTTTTGAGTCAGGTATGTCTGTGCAGTCCGAATCTGAATCCAGAACGTGAGAGACTTGGACTCTATCTTCTCTTGGCCCAAAAGTGACATGAGAGGACTTTTTGAACACAAACTAAACATGTCCTTTTCCCTTATCTTCATATGTGGATTGTACAAATGTCCCATACACCTGCAATTAGACAAAACACAAAAGTGTGTGAAGTATTTTTGTTCTGGATAACATAAATAGACTATTGAGTAGTTTGCATTAGAAATCACCTGACAAATATGCATGTATGCAATATTTTTGGTCGTATCCAAGGTAGTCATGTCCTCATCATCCTCCCCTTTTTGAAAACAAAGCCGTCCTCGGCATTGCTTAATCTGAAATGTGGCTAACAAAAGAGACAAGGTGTACATGTTGTATATGTATATGTCATCCATTTTAACTTCCCTTGATTTTTGCACATATGTCACATGTATACATGAGTAACTTTCATTGTTCATAAAATCTAAAGCCAAAAAATTATCACAAGAAGTAGAAGGCATGAAAATATTGCAACTCAGTTTGCACATATAAGTGAAGCTCTTATTCACTTCAAAAGATTGGCAATGTTCATCATTAAACCATCCTAACTTCGATGAATAAACCTTACTTGCATCAAATTTACATGCTACAACATGCTTAAATAAGCAAACATGCAATAAGTCATTGGACACAAAATCATCATGAAGATTAGAGGTCATATCAAAATGATTAAACATTGGTTCTTTTGCATCAACAGTTAATTCAATGGGTGCACTCAAAATTGTTGATATTTCAGTTGTTTGATCACATGACGCATTCATGACAGTAAAAAGAGTCTCTAAAATAGGTGGTGTGCTCAAATCAACAGGTAACTCAACACATGATGCATTCAAGTTAACTAGGCATGCTTCATTCTCATGTGAAGTTATATCATCAAGACCTTTACTGTTACCTCGCAGAGATGTAGCTGATGTAGGTATGGACGTTGACAATGTACCATACTCTTGAGATGATATCGCGCTCACAATCCAAGGTGGGGCTGCTCTAGTAGGTGCAATAGTGGAGTAACCAACCGGCGGTGGTGAGCATGAACTGAAATAGTAGTTGTTGTAGTCACCCAGTGCATCCTCCTGTATTTGTCTCTCAAAGGTACAAGCACGGACATACATACCAGTAACGCAACGAGGAATATACTGAAATCTTGCCTGAATATCATGGTTCAAACCACCAAAAAATCTATTCATTATATCATCCTCAGATTCTTCTATGTCACAATGATGCATATAAGATTTGAACTCTTGGTAGTAAGCATGAACAGTGTTACTGCCTTGTTTTAATTGCTCCAATTTGCGACGCAATTCACAACGATAGTAAGGAGGAAAAAATTGTTGTCTCATTACAGCTTTCAAAACTTTCCAAGTTGTGGGTTGGTTATCAATGTTTTTCTTACAATGTACACTCCACCAAACAGAAGCAAAACCAGTAAATGCTCTAATGGTAGCTCGTACTCTCTCAAGTTCAGAAAAATCATGGTGACTAAAAACTTGTTCTACTTCAAGCTCCCAAGCTAGATAAATAGCAGGATTAAATCTACCCTCAAATGATGGTAAAGAGATAACCTGACCATATGCTTGTGTGTGTTGTCCCAACTCTCGTGATGGTGAAGATGTGTCCGTCATCCAAGAACTTCTATCTCTGGAACCTGTCATGATTAGTAGAAACAAGAACCAAAATTCGAGAATAATGTTCCTATGAACTACTAGGATGTGGTTGTAAAGTGCTCACAGTAAAGCAAATATCAATATCTTACAAGTTCTTACCATGCGGCAGGTGGTGACAGGCAACCAGCGGTGTCAAATAACTCCGAAGATTGTGTAAAGCGATTGCCAGGGGAACACACGTATACACGGTGTAGAAATATGTGGAGATGGGTTGGCTATATATGGTAGCAAAAGATTAGCAATAATCAATTCAGAGATGCAATGTTGAATAAACGCTCAACGACGGTACTGTGCTGGTCCTAGGCTAGACCACACTAGAGACGTGAGCCTAGAACACTAATGAGGTCACGTCGTAGCACAAGTAGCATCAATAAAGGATATGAAGTAGCTCTGGACAGCAAGATATAAGTGAAGATCACAATAGCAATAGACCTATTTAGAAGCTGATGTTGAGGTGCCAAATACTGAATTAGCTTCTGCAACTATTTAGATGCGGCTCGTCGCTCGCTTTCATTTGAGTACTCGCGGAGCCAAAACAGACTTCATATGAAGAAGTTATGCCTGTTTTACTAAACAGTGCACAAAACAGATTCCAATCCGAATTCAACTACGAGATTGAGTCTAGATAGATCCGAAATTTTTTTTCTCCTCTCTTTTTTTTCTCACACTTTTTTTTCTTTTCCTTTCTTTTTTTCTGACTTTTTTTTTACTTTTTTTCTCTCGTTTTTTTTCTTTATCTTTTTTTCTCTCTCCTTCTTTCCAAAACAAACTAGATAAGATGTAGATTGGATCAAGCGAAGATGGGAACGATCTCAACTATGATTATGACAATGAACGGTGGGTAGCACGTGGAGGAAATTGATGGATGGGTGGTGGACAACGGAAGGGATAATGATGCAGCGGTGACGTGACTAATGTGAACAGAACTCGAAACTCTAAACGACCTAGACACTAAGACCAGCAACTCGACACGACGATGCAACCGATAATTCAACTATTCAAGCAATGAAAAGAAAATTGCAAAGGCTCATACTGGCTTGGACAAAGGATGAATAGATCTAACTCTTTTTTGTGGATTTTTCTTGGATAATAGGTAAGAAAATAAATCTAATCTAGGAAAACTGGAAATTCTCACCGAGCAACCTGAAGACTGATACCACTTGATAGAGGCAAAGGTGTCCCGTCTTTCGATGAGATGATGGATATCGCTTTGGTGGCAGTCGACTTTGACGATCCGACTACGAACGTGCGAGGACGCCGCGCCTTAGCAATCGTTAACCAACTCCGAGAGGTTATTGACCACGCCGGAGCACGATCAACCTGACCACGAGGGTCTGTTTCCTGCGAGCAAATGAAGAACAAGCAAGAAACTAAGATTGCAATCTGGATATTGCGAATATAAGATGCAAGCTTTATTGATCAAGGTGGGGTTCTGTGACGCCTTTGTCTGGTCGTTGAACACAAACGAAGTACGCGAAGTTGCAGCTATGGCGAACTTTTAATCTAAACAAAACCCAAGGAAAAAGCTACTAGATGGATCTACTTATATAGGAGCAAGGGGTGGCGGCCAAGGAGGTGGGAGAACGTCCCAAGGTAGCCTAAAACTAACCCTAGGTCGTACAAGGCTCATGGGCCCAAGTGGGGGTGATGCAACGCCTTTGGGCTTGTAGTTTGACTCGGATTCTGCTGCAACGTCAGATTGTTTCGTCCGTAACTCAACGCTCCTTACGAATTTGAAGGTGAATCCAATTGGGATGGAAAGAGCACGAAATCTAGTTTCCAACAAAAAAAGAATCACCCAATTCGGAGTCCGTATGAAAAAGTTGTTGGCGTTTTGAGTCAGGTATGTCTGTGCAGTCCGAATCTGAATCCAGAACGTGAGAGACTTGGACTCTATCTTCTCTTGGCCCAAAAGTGATGTGAGAGGACTTTTTGAACACAACCTAAACATCTCCTTTTCCCTTATCTTCATAAGTGGAATGTACAAATGTCCCATACACCTGCAATTAGACAAAACACAAAAGTGTGTGAAGTATTTTTGTTCTGGATAACAAAAATAGACTATTGAATAGTTTGCATTAGAAATCACCTGACAAATATGCATGTATGCAATATTTTTGGTCGTATCCAAGGTAATCATGTCCTCATCACCTGAGCCCCATGAGAGAGTGGTATTCCTCACTCATTTCCTCCATGGATTGGGATTCCCTCTCCATCCCTTCGTCCGGGGGCTCATGTTTTATTACGTCCTGGATTTCCACGATCTGGCCCCGAACTTCATCCTCAACATCTCGGCGTTCATTGTCGTGTGTGAGGCCTTCCTCCGCATCAAGCCCCACTTCGGCTTATGGCTGAAGACCTTCAATGTCAAGTCGAAGGTAGTGAGCGGCCGCCATGCGGAGTGCGGAGGCGTCATGGTGGGCAAGATGCCCAACATCACATGGCTCGGGGTGGCAATCGGGGTGGTTCTATATCATCGAGCCGCACGACCCAGCATGGGTAGAGGCCCCCGAGTTCCGATCTGGCATCCCCATGCGGCTCACCTCCTGGAAAGAGAAAGGCTTGTCCTGGGGTAATTCAAAAGAGCTGACCGGACTCCAGTCATGTATTCAGAACATGGTGGATAAGAAGCTCAAGCTTGTCAACATAGTCCAGGTTATGCTCGTTCGCCGGATACTCCCGTGCTGTTCAAGGGCGCCGCGGTCCCTCCCCCATTACTGAGGATCGCGGATTCAGCGCGAAGCGCCACGCCAGTGCGTTAAGTTGTTTTACCTTTCACAGGATACTTGTTTTTTATATAGATTGATTCTATGCGGGATCTAAACTCCCGTGCCGTTAACAGGACTGGCAGAAGATGGCCGGACAAATCGACTGTCCGTCTCTGATGAGGACATCAATACCATTGTTACACCCACAGCCCCTGCTGCTATACATACTGGACCAATTACTAGAGCTCGCGCACGCCAACTAAATTACCAGGTACTTTCGTTTCTTGGTAATGATTCTAATGTTCATGACAATATGATGCTGCCTAAATTGGATACATTTGTTTTGCTTACAAATGAAGGGCCTAGCTTGGAGAAGGATGAACATTGGAGCAAGAACAAGCATGGAGATGATGGCATGCGCAAGGGGAACAAGAACGGAGTTACAAGTGATGATTTCAGGACTTTGAAGCCACCATAATGGGTGCATGAAGCCTTGGACGAAATATACAAGATGCCACTTCATAAATTTTGTCCCGAGGCTATTTTAGGTGCTGCGTCACCTTATTATTGGGCCAGGCCCATGTAATTTCGAAATACATAAGTATAGGCTATTTTTAGAGTCCGTATGTGCGGGGAAACAAGAGATAGGGTTGATTTCGGACCCCTCCACCAAGGGCCACGAAATTCCCCCCTCTTCCTCCATATATACAGCCCTTAGGGCATCGTTTAGACTTTGGGTTTTGTTTAGATTAAAAGTTCGCCATAGCAGCAACTTCGCGTACTTCGTTTGTGTTCAACGACCAGACAAAGGCGTCACAGAACCCCACCTTGATCAATAAATCTTTCATCTTATATTCGCAATATCCAGATTGCAATCTCAGTTTCTTGCTTGTTCTTCGTTTGCTCGCAGGAAACAGACCCTCGTGGTCAGGTTGATCGTGCTCCGGCGTGGTCAATAACCTCTCAGTTTGAGCTAGGAAGAGTTTTGAGACACTCGCCATTATAGTGATTTTTCGCAAAAAAAAAAGCAGCGCAAAAAAAAAGAGCGCAAACAAAAAAGAGCGAAAAAAAAAATTCCAGAGTGTGCTTTTCCCTTGTTTACGTGCCACGCCGTGATTTTGTTGGTGTTCTAGCCTCGCGTCTCTAGCACAGTCTAGCCTAGGACCAGCATAGTACCGTCGTTGAGTGTTTATTCAACTTTGCATCTCTGAATTGATTATTGCTGACCCTTTTTGCTATCATATTATAAGCCTTCCCAGCTCCACATACATCTACGTCGTGCGTTTGACTCTCCCTGGTAATCGCTCTATCCAAGCTTTGAGAGTTTTTGACTACAACGGTTGCCGATCACCGCCTGCTGCTGGGTAAGAACTGGTAAGAATTTGAGATTTGCTTGACGGATTTGTGACACCCACCACCACCTCTTGTTAGTAGTATGTAGGATCATATTCTTGTGTGTTTCTATTGCTGCTAACCATGCCAGGATCACAAGCCGACGAGACTGACTGGGAGAACATGACGAATAAGGATTTGCATGATAAATTTCAGCAAATGATGAGTGAACAGGTGCAAGACGTGCTAAACAGATTTGAAGAGGCCATGGAGAAGATAGATGGCATGGAGAAGACATTCGAAACAAAGCTCGATAACAAGTTTAATGAATTGCTCGCGCGTCTTCCACCACCACCACCCGCTGCACCTAACGCACCTCTCCAACAACAACAACAACGGCTACCTCCACGTCGTGAAATAGACCTCCGCCGAGCGAGCCGTGTTCCTTTTGCGTTTGGCCAAACTGTTGGTGCTACTGTTGATACTTCTGTGGCTCCTGCTGCTGATGCGGAGGAGGATGATTATGTGGGAGATTACGACGATGAGGTTGCTCAAAATCAGAACTACGTGCAACCACCAGCACCACCACCAGCAGGTCGACCTCAGGTATATATTCGTAATGGTAGCCCTGCACCACCACCTCAGGTACGAGATGATGTCCATATTCCTAAACTGAAATTGAATATTCCACCATTTGAGGGTAGATATGTTCCTGATATATATCTTACTTCGGAGTTAGAAACTGAACAACGTTTTACATGTTTACAATATCCCGAGGAGAGATGGGTTGCTGCTGCTGTTTGTGCTTTCACTAGTTTTGCATGTGTATGGTGGTCTGAACATTGTAGATTATATCCTATTCCAACTACTTGGGCTGCTTTGAAAACTGCTATGCGTACGCGTTGGGTTCCACCATATTATCAACGTGAATTGCTTCAAAAATTGCAGCGTTTAAGACAAGGGAAAAATTCTGTAGAAGAATATTATCAGGAATTACAAACTGGCATGATTAGATGTGGTATTGTTGAGGAGAATGAAGCTATGCTTGCACGTTTTCTGGGTGGATTAAATAGAGAGATTCAGACCATTCTAGACTATAAGGAGTATACTAATATCACTCGTTTATTCCATCTTGCTTGTAAAGCTGAACGTGAAGTGCAGGATTGACAAGCATTGGCGCGATCTAACTTTTCTGCAGGCCGACCTTCATCATGGACACCGCGTGCATCTTCTACTTCAACTGCACCAGCACCTCAATCAGGTGCCTCCTCCAGTCGTGATACAAGAAAACAGGCACAACCACCATTATCTGCAAGGAGCGCACCTGCCGGGCGTGCACAGAGTTCTTCTTCCATGGCATCAACAGGGCACACAAGTGATATTATTTGTCGTCGTTGTAAGGGAGGAGGTCATTATGCGAGAGAATGCAAATCTCCGTGTGTGATGATTGCTACCGCGGATGGTGGATATGAGTCTGCTAGTGACTATGATGAGGAGACTTTGGCTCTTATTACACGTGAAGAACATGGTGGAGATGATTCTGATCATGAGACGCAATACATGGCTCCTGAAGACGCTGACAGGTATGAATGTTTAGTTGCTCAACGTGTTTTGAGTGTGCAGGTCACACAAGCTGAGCAAAATCAGAGGCACAATTTGTTCCATACCAAGGGAGTTGTGAAGGAACGTTCTGTGCGCGTCATCATAGACGGAGGGAGCTGCAACAACTTGGCTAGCATGGAGATGGTGGAGAAGCTTTCTCTCACCACAAGACCACATCCACATCCTTACTACATCCAATGGTTCAACAACAGCGGCAAGGTGAAGGTAACACATACTGTTCGTGTGCATTTTAGTATCTCTACATATGCTGATTATGTTGATTGTGATGTGGTACCTATGCAAGCATGTTCCTTATTACTTGGTAGACCATGGCAATTTGATAAAAATTCTGTACACCATGGTAGAAACAATCATTATACTCTTGTTCATAAGGATAAAAATATTACTTTGCTTCCTATGACTCCTGATTCCATTTTGAAAGATGATATTAATAGAGCTAATAAAGCAAAACGGGAGAAGAATAAGAGTGAAAATCAGATTGTGGCCAAAGAATTTGAGCAACAAATGAAGCCTAATAATAAACCATCTAGTGTTGCTTCTGAAATTAAATTGAAAAGTGCATGTTTATTTGCCACCAAATCTGATATTGATGAGCTAGATTTCAGCAAATCTGTTTGCTATGCTTTTGTGTGCAAAGAGGCATTATTTTCATTCGAGGACGTGCCTTCCTCTTTGCCTCCTACTGTCACTAACATTTTGCAGGAGTTCGCTGACGTCTTTCCACAAGACGTGCCACCGGGATTACCGCCTATTCGAGGGATTGGGCATCAGATTAACTTAATTCCCGGTGCTTCACTGCCAAACCGTGCACCATACCGTACCAATCCAGAGGAGACGAAGGAGATTATGCGTCAAGTACAAGAGCTTCTCGACAAAGGTTATATACGCGAATCCCTTAGTCCTTGTGCTGTTCCTATTATTCAAGTGCCGAAAAAGGATGGTACATCACGTATGTGTGTTGATTGTAGAGGCATTAATAATATTACTATTCGTTATCGTCATCCTATTCCTAGGCTAGATGATATGCTTGATGAATTGAGTGGCTCTACAATATTCTCCAAAGTTGATTTGCGTAGTGGCTACCATCAAATTCGTATGAAATTGGAGATGAATGGAAAACAGCATTTAAAACTAAGTTTGGATTATATGAGTGGTTAGTCATGCCTTTTGGGTTAACTAATGCACTTAGTACTTTCATGAGATTAATGAATGAAGTTTTACGTGCTTTCATTGGACGATTTGTGGTAGTTTACTTTGATGACATATTGATTTATAGCAGATCTTTGGAAGAATATTTGGAACATTTACGTGCTGTTTTTATTGCTCTACGTGATGCACGTTTGTTTGGTAACCTTGGGAAGTACACCTTTTGCACCGACCGAGTATCTTTTCTTGGCTATGTTGTTACTCCACAGGGAATTGAAGTTGATAAAGCCAAGATTGAAGCTATTGAGAGTTGGCCGCAGCCCAAAACGGTCACACAAGTGAGGAGTTTTCTTGGCCTCGCTGGATTCTATAGGCGTTTTGTGAGAGATTTCAGCACCATTGCTGCACCTCTCAATGAGCTTACAAAGAAAGATGTGCCTTTTCTTTGGGGTACCGCACAGGAGGAAGCCTTCTCGGTATTGAAAGATAAGTTGACACATGCTCCTTTACTCCAACTTCCTGATTTTAATAAGACTTTTGAGCTTGAATGTGATGCTAGTGGAATTGGATTAGGAGGTGTGTTATTACAAGATGGCAAACCTGTTGCATACTTTTCTGAAAAATTGAGTGGGCCTAGTCTGAATTATTCTACTTATGATAAAGAATTATATGCTCTTGTTCGGACTTTAGAAACATGGCAACATTATTTATGGCCCAAAGAATTTGTTATACATTCTGATCATGAATCTTTGAAACATATTAAAAGTCAAGCTAAACTGAATCGTAGACATGCTAAATGGGTTGAATTCATTGAGACTTTCCCTTATGTCATTAAACACAAGAAGGGAAAAGAAAATGTTATTGCTGATGCATTGTCTCGTCGCTATACTATGCTTTCACAACTTGACTTCAAAATATTTGGTTTGGAGACCATCAAAGATCAATATGTGCATGATGCTGATTTTAAAGATGTAATGCAGAATTGTAAAGAAGGAAGAATGTGGAACAAGTTTGTTGTTAACGATGGATTTGTGTTTCGTGCTAACAAGAGATATTCAAGAGATTTTGGGGAGGATTAAACCGTGATATTCAAGAGATACTAATTCATGAAGAGTGTTATCCTATGGACCATTTGTTTCATCTTGCATGCAAAGCTGAACAGGAAATAAAACGACGTGTTGGCCACGAGGAGAACAAGCGCACGGTGCACATTCAAAGAGTTGATATGATTGTTCCTTCAACTACTAGGCATACTATGACAACCACATCCGTTGTTGTCAGGACTACATCACCTCCACCATGTGACAAATCGCCCCCGAGAGTGGCTACATCATCTGAGTTGATCATAAGAGGTAATGACAAAGGTACTGATCTTCCATCTCTACATGAGAATGATGAATGCCTTGTCAATTTGAATGCACCATCTGATGAGCTACCCACTACTTTGATCACACCACCTATTTTAGAGGACTACGTTGATAATTTGACTTTCCCATGTGATCAAACAACTGAAATACCAACAATTTTGAGTGCACCCATTGAATTAACTATTGATGCAAAAGAACCAATGTTTAATCATTTTGATATGACCTCTAATCTTGGTGATGATTCTGTGTTGAATGACTTATTGCATGTTTGCTTATTTAAGCATGTTGTACCATGTAAATTTGATGCAAGTAAGGTTTATTCACCAAGGTTGGGATGGTTTAATGATGAACATTGTCAATCTTTTGAAATGAATAAGAGCTTCACTTATATGTGCAAATTGAGTTGCAATATTTTCATGTCTTCTACTTCTTGTGCTAATTTTTTGGCTTTAGATTTTATGAACTATGCAAGTTACTCATCTATTCATGTGTCATATATGCAAAAATCAAGGGAAGTAAAAAAGGATGACATATACATATACAACATGTACACCTTGTCTCTTTTGTTAGCCACATTTCAGATTAAGCAACGCCGAGGACGGCTTTATTTTCAAGAAGGGGAGGATGATGAGGACATGACTACCTTGGATATGACCAAAAATATTGCATATATGCATATTTGTCAGGTGATTTCTAGTGCAAACTATTCAATAATCTATTTATGTTATCCAGAACAAAAATACTTCACACACTTTTGTGTTTTGTCTAACTGCAGGTGTATGGGACATTTGTACAATCCACATATGAAGATAAGGAAGAAAGAGATGTTTATTTGCTGTCCAAAAAGTTCTCTCACGTCACGTTTGGCCCAAGAGAAGATAGAGTCCAAGTCTCTCACGTTCTGGATTCAGATTCAGACTGCACAGACATACCTGACTCAAAACGCACACAAGTTTTTCATACGGACTCCGAATTGGGTGATTCTTTTTTTGTTGGAAACTAGATTTCGTGCACTTTCCAACCCAATTGGAATCACCTTAAAATTCGTCCGGAGTGTTGAGTTGTGGACGAAACAATCTGATGCTGCAGCGGAATCCGAGTCAAACTACAAGTCCAAAGGTGTTACATCACCTCCACTTGGGCCCATTGGCCTTGTACGACCTAGATTTAGTTTTAGGCTGCCTTGGGACGTCCTCCCACCTCCTTGGCCGCCACCCCTTGATCCTATATAAGTAGATCCATCTAGTAGCTTTTCCTTGGGATTTGTTTAGTTAAAAGTTAGCCATTGCAACTTCGTGTACTTCGTTTGTGTCCAACGACCAGACCAAGACCGCTTACGGATCCCCACCATTATCAATACTTCATATATATTCGCAATATTCAGATTGCTTTATCATATTCTAGCTCGTTCTTCGATTGCTTGCAGGAATAGACCTTCGTGGTCAGGTTGATCGTGCTCCAGCGTGGTCAATAACCTCTCGGAGTTGGTTTAGCGATTGCTAAGGCGCAACGTCGTGCACGTTTGTAGTCGGATCGTCAAAGTCGTCTCCACCAAATCGATAGTTATCATCTCATCGAAAGATCGGGACACTCCCGCATCTATCACTGTCACCACCTGCCGCATGGTAAGAACTTGTAAGATATTGATATTTGCTTTACTGTGAGCACTTTACAACCACATCCTAGTAGTTCATAGGAACATTATTCTCGAATTTTGGTTCTTGTTTCTACTAATCATGACAGGTTCCAGAGATAGAAGTTCTTGGATGACGGACACATCTTCACCATCACGAGAGTTGGGACAACACACACAAGCATATGGTGATGAGGACATCAATACAATTATCACACCCACAGCCCCTGCTGCTATACATACTGGACCAATTACTAGAGCTCGTGCACGCCAACTAAATTACCAGGTACTTTCGTTTCTTGGTAATGATTCTAATGTTCATGAGAATATGATGCTGCCTAAATTGGATACATTTGTTTTGCTTACAAATGAAGGGCCTAGCTTGGAGAAGGATGAACATTGGAGCAAGAACAAGCATGGAGATGATGGCATGCGCAAGGGGAACAAGAACGGAGTTACAAGTGATGATTTCAGGACTTTGAAGCCACCATAATGGGTGCATGAAGCCTTGGACGAAATATACAAGATGCCACTTCATAAATTTCGTCCCGAGGCTATTTTAGGTGCTGCGTCACCTTATTATTGGGCCAGGCCCATGTAATTTCGAAATACATAAGTATAGGCTATTTTTAGAGTCCGTATGTGTGGGGAAACAAGAGATAGGGTTGATTTCGGACCCCTCCACCAAGGGCCACGAAATTCCCCCCTCTTCCTCCATATATACAGCCCTTAGGGCATCGTTTAGACTTTGGGTTTTGTTTAGATTAAAAGTTTGCCATAGCTGCAACTTCGCGTACTTCGTTTGTGTTCAACGACCAGACAAAGGCGTCACAGAACCCCACCTTGATCAATAAAGCTTTCATCTTATATTCGCAATATCCAGATTGCAATCTCAGTTTCTTGCTTGTTCTTCGTTTGCTCGCAGGAAATAGACCCTCGTGGTCAGGTTGATCGTGCACCGACATGGTCAATAACCTCTCGGAGTTGGTTTAGCGATTGCTAAGGCGCGACGTCCTCGCACGTTCGTAGTCGGATCGTCAAAGTCGACTGCCACCAAAGCGATATCCATCATCTCATCGAAAGACGGGACATCTTTGCCTCTATCAAGTGGTATCAGATTTCCAGGTTGCTCGGTGAGATTTTATAGTTTTTCGTAGTTTAGATCGAGTCTGTTCTTCATACCTACAGTCCACGAAAAAGCCACAAAAAAATTAGGGTTAGTTCATCATATCCGAACCAATCTGAGCCTTTGCATAATCTTTTTAGGGTTTTGCTTTGTTGAATTTGCGGTTGCACCGTCGGTCTAGTTGCTGGTCTTAGAGTCTAGTCTTTTAGAGTTTCGAGTTCTGGTCATAAGTTGTCACGCCGCCGCCGCACCATCATCATCGCCCCCGCCATCTACCACCACCGCTCCGAATCCGTATGCATATACCACCACCAATCCGTGTCCATATACCACCACCAGTCCATATCCATATACTACCACCGCTACCACCACCGCTGCCATATACCACCACCATATATCCACCACCAATCCGAGTTCCTTGCTTATTAGGTTTGTTTTCGAGATCCATCTAGTTTCTGATTCGTGTTTCCTTGCCGGAGTAGGTTTCGGGAAACCACGCTCCGTTTAGGCCCAAAATTTTTCAAAAACGCATTTTTCGAAAAAAATTCTGGCTATCCTATTTTCAGGTGTTTCTAGGTGTTTTGAGACAGGTGCCATTATAGGAAGTTTTTTTTGACCCGTTTCCAGTTTTTGGGTCCGGGCAGTCGAAAAAACAAATATTGGTCGAATTTTTTTTTTCGTGCCCATCCTGTCTGTTTGACCTAGGAAGAGTTTTGAGACACTCGCCATTATAGTGATTTTTCACAAAAAAAAACAGCGCAAAAAAAAGAGCGCAAAAAAAAGAGCGAAAAAAAAATTCAGAGTGTGCTTTTCCCTTGTTTACGTGCCGCGCCATGATTTTGTTGGTGTTCTAGGCTCGCGTCTCTAGCACAATCTAGCCTAGGACCAGCACAGTACCGTCGTTGAGCGTTTATTCAACTTTGCATCTCTGAATTGATTATTGCTGACCCTTTTTGCTACCATACTATAAGCCTTCCCAGCTCCACATACATCTACGTCGTGTGTTTGACTCTCCCTGGTAATCGCTCTATCCAAGCTTTGAGAGTTTTTGACTACAAAGGTTGCCGATCACCGCCTGCTGCTGGGTAAGAACTGGTAAGAATTTGAGATTTGCTTGACGGATTTGTGATACACCACCACCACTTCTTAGTAGTCTGTAGGATCACATTCTTGTGTGTTTCTATTGCTGCTAACCATGCCAGGATCACAAGCCGACGAGATTGACTGGGAGAACTTATCGAACAAGGAGCTTCATGATAAGTTTCAGCAAATGATGACTGAACAGGTACAAGATGTGCTGAACAATTTTGAAGAGGCCATGGAGAAGATCACTGGCCTTGAGAAGACGTTCGAAACAAAGCTCGATAACAGATTTAATGAACTGCTTGCGCGTCTTCCACCACCGGCTGCACCTGTCGCACCTCTGCAACAACAACAACTACGCCCCCTTCCGAATCAGTATGGACGAGCACAGCGTGTTCCTATTGAGCCAGGACAAAATTCTGGTGCCGCTGCTACTGCTGTTGGTGCTTCTTTGGCTCCTGCTACTACTGCTGCTGGTACCCAGGAGGATGATGAGTATGCGGGCGATTATGAGGATGAGGTTGATCAAAATCAGATCTACGAGCAGCCACCAGCACCACCACCAGCAGGTCGACCTCAGGTATATATTCGTAATGGTAGGCCTGCACCACCACCTCAGGTACAAGATGATGTCCATATTCCTAAACTGAAATTGAATATTCCACCATTTGAGGGTAGATATGTTCCTGATATATATCTTACTTGGGAGTTAGAAACTGAACAACGATTTACATGTTTACAATATCCTGAGGAGAGACGAGTTGCTGCTGCTGTTTGTGCTTTCACTAGTTTTGCATGTGTATGGTGGTCTGAACATTGTAGATTATATCCTATTCCAACTACTTGGGCTGCTTTGAAAACTGCTATGCGTACGCGTTGGGTTCCACCATATTATCAACGTGAATTGCTTCAAAAATTGCAGCGTTTAAGACAAGGGAAAAATTCTGTAGAAGAATATTATCAGGAATTACAAACTGGCATGATTAGATGTGGTATTGTTGTGGAGAATGAAGCTATGCTTGCACGTTTTCTGGGTGGATTAAATAGAGAGATTCAGACCATTCTAGACTATAAGGAGTATACTAATATCACTCGTTTATTCCATCTTGCTTGTAAAGCTGAACGTGAAGTGCAGGATCGACAAGCATTGGGGCGATCTAACTTTTCTGCAGGCCGACCTTCATCATGGACACCGCGTGCATCTTCTACTTCAACTGCACCAATACCTCAATTAGGTGCCTCCTCCAGTCGTGATACAAGAAAAAAGGCACAACCACCATTATCTGCCAAGAGCGCACCTGCTGGGCCTGCACGGAGTTCTTCTTCTTCCATGGCATCAACAGGGCACACAAGTGATATTATTTGTCGTCGTTGTAAGGGAGGAGGTCATTATGCGAGAGAATGCAAATCTCCGCGTGTGATGATTGCTACCGCGGATGGTGGATATGAGTCCGCTAGTGACTATGATGAGGAGACTTTGGCTCTTATTACACGTGAAGAACATGGTGGAGATGATTCTGATCATGAGACGCAATACATGGCTCCTGAAGACGCTGACAGGTATGAATGTTTAGTTCCTCAACGTGTTTTGAGTGTGCAGGTCACACAAGCTGAGCAAAATCAGAGGCACAATTTGTTCCATACCAAGGGAGTTGTGAAGGAACGTTCTGTGCGCGTCATCATAGACGGAGGTAGTTGCAACAAGTTGGCTAGCATGGAGATGGTGGAGAAGCTTTCTCTCACCACAAGACCACATCCACATCCTTACTACATCCAATGGTTCAACAAAGCGGCAAGGTTAAGGTAACACGTACTGTTCGTGTGCATTTTAGTATCTCTACATATGCTGATTATGTTGATTGTGATGTGGTACCTATGCAAGCATGTTCCTTATTACTTGGTAGACCATGGCAATTTGATAAAAATTATGTACACCATGGTAGAAACAATCAGTATACTCTTGTTCATAAGGATAAAAATATTACTTTGCTTCCTATGACTCCTGATTCCATTTTGAAAGATGATATTAATAGAGCTAATAAAGCAAAGCAGGAGACGAATAAGAGTGAAAATCAGATTGTGGCAAAATAATTTGAGCAACAAATGAAGCCTAATAATAAACCATCTAGTGTTGCTTCTGAAATTAAATTGAAAAGTGCATGTTTATTTGCCACCAAATCTGATATTGATGAGCTAGATTTCAGCAAATCTGTTTGCTATGCTTTTGTGTGCAAAGAGGCATTATTTTCATTCGAGGACGTGCCTTCCTCTTTGCCTCCTGCTGTCACTAACATTTTGCAGGAGTTCGCTGACGTCTTTCCACAAGACGTGCCACCGGGATTACCGCCTATTCGAGGGATTGAGCATCAGATTGACTTAATTCCCGGTGCTTCACTGCCAAACCGTGCACCATACCGTACCAATCCAGAGGAGACGAAGGAGATTATGCGTCAAGTACAAGAGCTTCTCGACAAAGGTTATATACGCGAATCCCTTAGTCCTTGTGCTGTTCCTATTATTCTAGTGCCGAAAAAGGATGGTACATCACGTATGTGTGTTGATTGTAGAGGCATTAATAATGTTACTATTCGTTATCGTCATCCTATTCCTAGGCTAGATGATATGCTTGATGAATTGAGTGGCTCTACAATATTCTCCAAAGTTGATTTGCGTAGTGGATACCATCAAATTCGTATGAAATTGGGAGATGAATGGAAAACAGCATTCAAAACTAAGTTTGGATTATATGAGTGGTTAGTCATGCCTTTTGGGTTAACTAATGCACCTAGTACTTTCATGATATTAATGAACGAAGTTTTACGTGCTTTCATTGGACGATTTGTGGTAGTTTACTTTGATGACATATTGATTTATAGCAGATCTTTGGAAGAACATTTGGAACATTTATGTGCTGTTTTTATTGCTCTACGTGATGCACGTTTGTTTGGTAACCTTGGGAAGTGCACCTTTTGCACCGACCGAGTATCTTTTCTTGGCTATGTTGTTACTCCACAGGGAATTGAAGTTGATAAAGCCAAGATTGAAGCTATTGAGAGTTGGCTGCAACCCAAAACGGTCACACAAGTGAGGAGTTTTCTTGGCCTCGCTGGATTCTATAGGCGTTTTGTGAGAGATTTCAGCACCATTGCTGCACCTCTCAATGAGCTTACAAAGAAAGATATGCCTTTTCTTTGGGGTACCGCACAGGAAGAAGCCTTCTCGGTATTGAAAGATAAGTTGACACATGCTCCTTTACTCCAACTTCCTGATTTTAATAAGACTTTTGAGCTTGAATGTGATGCTAGTGGAATTGGATTAGGCGGTGTGTTATTACAAGATGGCAAACCTGTTGCATACTTTTCTGAAAAATTGAGTGGGCCTAGTCTGAATTATTCTACTTATGATAAAGAATTATATGCTCTTGTTCGGACTTTAGAAACATGGCGACATTATTTATGGCCCAAAGAATTTGTTATACATTCTGATCATGAATCTTTGAAACATACTAAAAGTCAAGCTAAACTGAATCGTAGACATGCTAAATGGGTTGAATTCATTGAGACTTTTCCTTATGTCATTAAACACAAGAAGGGAAAAGAAAATGTTATTGCTGATGCATTGTCTCGCCGCTATACTATGCTTTCACAACTTGACTTCAAAATATTTGGTTTGGAGACCATCAAAGATCAATATGTGCATGATGCTGATTTTAAAGATGTAATGCAGAATTGTAAAGAAGGAAGAATGTGGAACAAGTTCGTCGTTAATGATGGATTTGTGTTTCGTGCTAACAAGCTATGCATTCCAGCTAGCTCCGTTCGTCTTTTGTTGTTGCAGGAGGCGCATGGAGGAGGATTAATGGGACACTTTGGCATGAAGAAGACGGAGGACGTACTTGCTACACATTTCTTTTGGCCAAAGATGAGACGGGATGTTGAGCGTTTTATTGCTCGATGCACTACATGTCAAAAAGCTAAGTCACGACTCAATCCTCATGGTTTATATATGCCTTTGCCTGTACCTAGTGTTCCTTGGGAGGATATATCTATGGACTTTGTTTTAGGTTTACCTCGAACAAAGAAGGGGAGGGATAGCATATTTGTTGTCGTGGATAGATTCTCGAATATGGCACACTTTATACCATGTCATAAAAGCGATGATGCTGTTAATGTTGCTGATTTGTTCTTTCGTGAAATTATTCGCTTGCATGGTGTGCCAAATACTATTGTTTCAGATCGTGATACTAAATTTCTTAGCCACTTTTGGAGATGTTTATGGGCTAAGTTGGGGACTAAACTGCTTTTTAGTACTACTTGTCACCCCCAAACTGATGGACAAACTGAAGTAGTCAATAGAACGTTGTCTACTATGCTTAGGGCTGTTTTGAAGAATAATAAGAAAATGTGGGAGGAATGCTTGCCTCATATTGAATTTGCTTATAATCGTTCATTGCATTCTACTACTAAGATGTGCCCTTTTGAAGTTGTGTATGGTTTCCTACCTCGTGCACCTATTGATTTGTTGCCTCTTCCATCTTCGGAGTAGGTTAATTTTGATGCTAAACAACGTGCTGAATTGATTTTAAAAATGCATGAGTTAACTAAGGAAAACATTGAGCGTATGAATGCTAAATATAAACTTGCTGGAGATAAGGGTAGAAAACATGTTGTGTTTGCACCTGGAGATCTTGTTTGGTTACATTTGCGTAAGGATAGATTTCCTGATTTGCGCAAATCAAAGCTAATGCCACGTGCTGATGGTCCCTTTAAGGTGTTAGAGAAAATAAATGATAATGCATATAAACTTGAGCTGCCTGCAGATTTTGGGGTTAGTCCTACTTGTCACCCCCAAACTGATGGACAAACTGAAGTAGTCAATAGAACGTTGTCTACTATGCTTAGGGCTGTTTTGAAGAATAATAAGAAAATGTGGGAGGAATGCTTGCCTCATATTGAATTTGCTTATAATCGTTCATTGCATTCTACTACTAAGATGTGCCCTTTTGAAGTTGTGTATGGTTTCCTACCTCGTGCACCTATTGATTTGTTGCCTCTTCCATCTTCGGAGAAGGTTAATTTTGATGCTAAACAACGTGCTGAATTGATTTTAAAAATGCATGAGTTAACTAAGGAAAACATTGAGCGCATGAATGCTAAATATAAACTTGCTGGAGATAAGGGTAGAAAACATGTTGTGTTTGCACCTGGAGATCTTGTTTGGTTACATTTGCGTAAGGATAGATTTCCTGATTTGCGCAAATCAAAGTTAATGCCACGTGCTGATGGTCCCTTTAAGGTGTTAGAGAAAATAAATGATAATGCATATAAACTTGAGCTGCTTGCAAATTTTGGGGTTAGTCCCACTTTTAACATTGCAGATTTGAAGCCTTATTTGGGTGAGGAAGATGAACTTCCGTCGAGGACGACTTCATTTCAAGAAGGGGAGGATGATGAGGACATCAATACAATTGTTACACCCACAGCCCCTGCTGCTATACATACTGGACCAATTACTAGAGCTCGTGCACGCCAACTAAATTACCAGGTACTTTCGTTTCTTGGTAATGATTCTAATGTTCATGAGAATATGATGCTGCCTAAATTGGATACATTTGTTTTGCTTACAAATGAAGGGCCTAGCTTGGAGAAGGATGAACATTGGAGCAAGAACAAGCATGGAGATGATGGCATGCGCAAGGGAAACAAGAACGGAGTTACAAGTGATGATTTCAGGACTTTGAAGCCACCATAATGGGTGCATGAAGCCTTGGACGAAATATACAAGATGCCACTTCATAAATTTCGTCCCGAGGCTATTTTAGGTGCTGCGTCACCTTATTATTGGGCCAGGCCCAGGTAATTTCGAAATACATAAGTATAGGCTATTTTTAGAGTCCGTATGTGTGGGGAAACAAGAGATAGGGTTGATTTCGGACCCCTCCACCAAGGGCCACGAAATTCCCCCCTCTTCCTCCATATATACAGCCCTTAGGGCATCGTTTAGACTTTGGGTTTTGTTTAGATTAAAAGTTCGCCATAGCTGCAACTTCGCGTACTTCGTTTGTGTTCAACGACCAGACAAAGGCGTCACAGAACCCCACCTTGATCAATAAAGCTTTCATCTTATATTCGCAATATCCAGATTGCAATCTCAGTTTCTTGCTTGTTCTTCGTTTGCTCGCAGGAAACAGACCCTCGTGGTCAGGTTGATCGTGCTCCGGCGTGGTCAATAACCTCTCGGAGTTGGTTTAGCGATTGCTAAGGCGCGACGTCCTCGCACGTTCGTAGTCGGATCGTCAAAGTCGACTGCCACCAAAGCGATATCCATCATCTCATCGAAAGACGGGACACCTTTGCCTCTATCATATGCTCTTGTTCGGACTTTAGAAACATGGCAACATTATTTATGGCCCAAAGAATTTGTTATACATTCTGATCATGAATCTTTGAAACATATTAAAAGTCAAGCTAAACTGAATCGTAGACATGCTAAATGGGTTGAATTCATTGAGACTTTTCCTTATGTCATTAAACACAAGAAGGGAAAAGAAAATGTTATTGCTGATGCATTGTCTCGCCGCTATACTATGCTTTCACAACTTGACTTCAAAATATTTGGTTTGGAGACCATCAAAGATCAATATGTGCATGATGCTAATTTTAAAGATGTAATGCAGAATTGTAAAGAAGGAAGAATGTGGAACAAGTTCGTCGTTAACGATGGATTTGTGTTTCGTGCTAACAAGCTATGCATTCCAGCTAGCTCCGTTCGTCTTTTGTTGTTGCAGGAGGCGCATGGAGGAGGATTAATGGGACACTTTGGCGTGAAGAAGACGGAGGACGTACTTGCTACACATTTCTTTTGGCCAAAGATGAGACGGGATGTTGAGCATTTTATTGCTCGCTGCACTACATGTCAAAAAGCTAAGTCACGACTCAATCCTCATGGTTTATATATGCCTTTGCCTGTACCTAGTGTTCCTTGGGAGGATATATCTATGGACTTTGTTTTAGGTTTACCTCGAACAAAGAAGGGGAGGGATAGCATATTTGTTGTCGTGGATAGATTCTCGAAAATGGCACACTTTATACCATGTCATAAAAGCGATGATGCTGTTAATGTTGCTGATTTGTTCTTTTGTGAAATTATTCGCTTGCATGGTGTGCCAAATACTATTGTTTCAGATCGTGATAGTAAATTTCTTAGCCACTTTTGGAGATGTTTATGGGCTAAGTTGGGGACTAAACTGCTTTTTAGTACTACTTGTCACCCCCAAACTGATGGACAAACTGAAGTAGTCAATAGAACGTTGTCTACTATGCTTAGGGCTGTTTTGAAGAATAATAAGAAAATGTGGGAGGAATGCTTGCCTCATATTGAATTTGCTTATAATCGTTCATTGCATTCTACTACTAAGATGTGCCCTTTTGAAGTTGTGTATGGTTTCCTACCTCGTGCACCTATTGATTTGTTGCCTCTTCCATCTTCGGAGAAGGTTAATTTTGATGCTAAACAACATGCTGAATTGATTTTAAAAATGCATGAGTTAACTAAGGAAAACATTGAGCGTATGAATGCTAAATATAAACTTGCTGGAGATAAGGGTAGAAAACATGTTGTGTTTGCACCTGGAGATCTTGTTTGATTACATTTGCGTAAGGATAGATTTCCTGATTTGCGCAAATCAAAGTTAATGCCACGTGTTGATGGTCCCTTTAAGGTGTTAGAGAAAATAAATGATAATGCATATAAACTTGAGCTGCCTGCAGATTTTGGGGTTAGTCCCACTTTTAACATTGCAGATTTGAAGCCTTATTTGGGTGAGGAAGATGAACTTCCGTCGAGGACGACTTCATTTCAAGAAGGGGAGGATGATGAGGACATCAATAAATTTGTTACACCCACAGCCCCTGCTGCTATACATACTGGACCAATTACTAGAGCTCGTGCACGCCAACTAAATTACCAGGTTCTTTCATTTCTTGGTAATGATTCTAATGTTCATGAGAATATGATGCTGCCTAAATTGGATACATTTGTTTTGCTTACAAATGAAGGGCCTAGCTTGGAGAAGGATGAACATTGGAGCAAGAACAAGCATGGAGATGATGGCATGCGCAAGGGGAACAAGAACGGAGTTACAAGTGATGATTTCAGGACTTTGAAGCCACCATAATGGGTGCATGAAGCCTTGGACGAAATATACAAGATGCCACTTCATAAATTTCGTCCCGAGGCTATTTTAGGTGCTGCGTCACCTTATTATTGGGCCAGGCCCATGTAATTTCGAAATACATAAGTATAGGCTATTTTTAGAGTCCGTATGTGTGGGGAAACAAGAGATAGGGTTGATTTCGGACCCCTCCACCAAGGGCCACGAAATTCCCCCCCTCTTCCTCCATATATACAGCCCTTAGGGCATCGTTTAGAATTTGGGTTTTGTTTAGATTAAAAGTTCGCCATAGCTGCAACTTCGCGTACTTCGTTTGTGTTCAACGACCAGACAAAGGCGTCATAGAACCCCACCTTGATCAATAAAGCTTTCATCTTATATTCGCAATATCCAGATTGCAATCATAGTTTCTTGCTTGTTCTTCGTTTGCTCGCAGGAAACAGACCCTCGTGGTCAGGTTGATCGTGCTCCGGCGTGGTCAATAACCTCTCGGAGTTGGTTTAGCGATTGCTAAGGCGCGACGTCCTCGCACGTTCGTAGTCGGATCGTCAAAGTCGACTGCCACCAAAGCGATATCCATCATCTCATCGAAAGACGGGACACCTTTGCCTCTATCAAGTGGTATCAGATTTCCAGGTTGCTCGGTGAGAATTTACAGTTTTTCGTAGTTTAGATCGAGTCTGTTCTTCATATCTACAGTCCACGAAAAAGCCACAAAAAAATTTAGGGTTAGTTCATCATATCCGAACCAATCTGAGCCTTTGCATAATCTTTTTAGGGTTTTGCTTTGATTGAATTTGCGGTTGCATCGTCGGTCTAGTTGCTGGTCTTAGAGTCTAGTCTTTTAGAGTTTCGAGTTCTGGTCATAAGTTGTCACGCCGCCGCCGCACCATCATCATCGCCCCTGCCATCTACCACCACCGCTCCGAATCCGTATCCATATACCACCACCAATCCGTGTCCATATACCAACACCGATCCATATCCATATACTACCACCGCTACCACCACCGCTGCCATATACCACCACCATATATCCACCACCAATCCGAGTTCCTTGCTTATTAGGTTTGTTTTCGAGATCCATCTAGTTTCCGATTCGTGTTTCCTTGCCGGAGTCGGCAAATCACGCTCCGTTTAGGCCCAAATTTTTTCGAAAACGCATTTTTCGAAAAAATTTCTGGCTATCCTATTTTTAGGTGTTTCTGAGTGTTTTGAGACAGGTGCCATTATAGGAAGTTTTTTTTGACCCGTTTCCAGTTTTTCGGTCCGGGCAGTCGGAAAAAAAAAATTTGGTCGAAAAAAAAAATTTCGTGCCCATCCTGTCAGTTTGACCTAGGAAGAGTTTTGAGACACTCGCCATTATAGTGATTTTTCGCAAAAAAAAAGCAGCGCAAAAAAAAGAGCGAATTTTTTTTTTCAGAGTGTGCTTTTCCCTTGTTTACGTGCCGCGCCGTGATTTTGTTGGTGTTCTAGGCTCGCGTCTCTAGCACAGTCTAGCCTAGGACCAGCACAGTACCGTCGTTGAGCGTTTATTCAACTTTGCATCTCTGAATTGATTATTGCTGACCCTTTTTGCTACCATACTATAAGCCTTCCCAGCTCCACATACATCTACGTCGTGTGTTTGACTCTCCCTGGTAATCGCTCTATCCAAGCTTTGAGAGTTTTTGACTACAACGGTTGCCGATCACCGCCTGCTGCTGGGTAAGAACTGGTAAGAATTTGAGATTTGCTTGGCGGATTTGTGATACACCACCACCACTTCTTAGTAGTCTGTAGGATCATATTCTTGTGTGTTTCTATTGCTGCTAACCATGCCAGGATCATAAGCCGACGAGATTGACTGGGAGAACTTATCGAACAAGGAGCTTCATGATAAGTTTCAGCAAATGATGACTGAACAGGTACAAGATGTGCTGAACAATTTTGAAGAGGCCATGGAGAAGATCACTGGCCTTGAGAAGACGTTCGAAACAAAGCTCGATAACAGATTTAATGAACTGCTTGCGCGTCTTCCACCACCGGCTGCACCTGTCGCACCTCTGCAACAACAACAACTACGCCCCCTTCCGAATCAGTATGGACGAGCACAGCGTGTTCCTATTGAGCCAGGACAAAATTCTGGTGCCGCTGCTACTGCTGTTGGTGCTTCTTTGGCTCCTGCTACTGCTGTTGCTGGTACCCAGGAGGATGATGATTATGTGGGAGATTATGAGGATGAGGTTGATCAAAATCCGAACTACGTGCAGCCACCAGCACCACCACCACCAGGTCGACCTCAGGTATATATTCGTAATGGTAGGCCTGCACCACCACCTCAGGTACGAGATGATGTCCATATTCCTAAACAGAAATTGAATATTCCACCATTTGAGGGTAGATATGTTCCTGATATATATCTTACTTGGGAGTTAGAAACTGAACAACGATTTACATGTTTACAATATCCTGAGGAGAGACGAGTTGCTGCTGCTGTTTGTGCTTTCACTAGTTTTGCATGTGTATGGTGGTCTGAACATTGTAGATTATATCCTATTCCAACTACTTGGGCTGCTTTGAAAACTGCTATGCGTACGCGTTGGGTTCCACCATATTATCAACTTGAATTGCTTCAAAAATTGCAGCGTTTAAGACAAGGAAAAAATTCCGTAGAAGAATATTATCAGGAATTACAAACTGGCATGATTAGATGTGGTATTGTTGAGGAGAATGAAGCTATGCTTGCACGTTTTCTGGGTGGATTAAATAGAGAGATTCAGACCATTCTAGACTATAAGGAGTATACTAATATCACTCGTTTATTCCATCTTGCTTGTAAAGCTGAACGTGAAGTGCAGGATCGAGAAGCATTGGGGCGAACTAACTTTTCTGCAGGCCGACCTTCATCATGGACACCACGTGCATCTTCTACTTCAACTGCACCAGCACCTCCATCAGGTGCCACCTCCAGCCGTGATACAAGAAAACAGGCACAACCACCATTATCTGCCAAGAGCGCACCTGATAGAGTCAGGGTGTCCCGATCTTTCGATGAGATGATAACTATTGATTTGGTGGAGACGACTTTGACGATCCGACTACAAACGTGCACGACGTTGCGCCTTAGCAATCGCTAAACCAACTCCGAGAGGTTATTGACCACGCCGGAGCACAATCAACCGGACCACGAAGGTCTATTCCTGCAAGCAATCGAAGAACAAGCAAGAATATGATAAAAGCAATCTGAATATTGCGAGTATATATGAAGTATTGATAAAGGTGGGGATCCGTAAGCGGTCTTGGTCTGGTCGTTGGACACAAACGAAGTACACGAAGTTGCAATGGCTAACTTTTAACTAAACAAATCCCAAGGAAAAGCTACTAGATGGATCTACTTATATAGGAGCAAGGGGTGGCGGCCAAGGAGGTGGGAGGACGTCCCAAGGCAGCCTAAAACTAAATCTAGGTCGTACAAGGCCAATGGGCCCAAGTGGAGGTGATGTAACACCTTTGGACTTGTAGTTTGACTTGGATTCTGCTGCAGCATCAGATTGTTTCGTCCACAACTCAACGCTCCGGACGAATTTGAAGGTGATTCCAATTGGGTTGGAAAGTGCACGAAATCTAGTTTCCAACAAAAAAAGAATCACCCAATTCGGAGTCCGTATGAAAAACTTGTGTGTGTTTTGAGTCAGGTATGTCTGTGCAGTCCGAATCTGAATCCAGAACGTGAGAGACTTGGACTCTATCTTCTCTTGGGCCAAAAGTGACGTGAGAGAACTTTTTGGACAGCAAATAAACATCTCTTTCTTCCTTATCTTCATATGTGGATTGTACAAATGTCCCATACACCTGCAATTAGACAAAACACAAAAGTGTGTGAAGTATTTTTGTTCTGGATAACACAAATATATTATTGAATAGTTTGCACTAGAAATCACCTGACAAATATGCATATATGCAATATTTTTGGTCATATCCAAGGTAGCAATGTCCTCATCATCCTCCCCTTCTTGAAAATAAAGCCGTCCTCGGCGTTGCTTAATCTGAAATGTGGCTAACAAAAGAGACAAGGTGTACATGTTGTATATGTATATGTCATCCATTTTTACTTCCCTTGATTTTTGCATATATGACACATGAATAGATGAGTAACTTGCATAGTTCATAAAATCTAAAGCCAAAAAATTAGCACAAGAAGTAGAAGGCATGAAAATATTGCAACTCAGTTTGCACATATAAGTGAAGCTCTTATTCATTTCAAAAGATTGACAATGTTCATCATTAAACCATCCCAACATTGGTGAATAAACCTTACTTGCATCAAATTTACATGCTACAACATGCTTAAATAAGCAAACATGCAATAAGTCATTCAACACAGAATCATCACCAAGATTAGAGGTCATATCAAAATGATTAAACATTGGTTCTTTTGCATCAATAGTTAATTAAATGGGTGCACTCAAAATTGTTGGTATTTCAGTTGTTTGATCACATGGCAAAGTCAAATTATCAACGTAGTCCTCTAAAATAGGTGGTGTGATCAAAGTAGTGGGTAGCTCATCAGATGGTGCATTCAAATTGACAAGGCATTCATCATTCTCATGTAGAGATGGAAGATCAGTACCTTTGTCATTACCTCTTATGATCAACTCAGATGATGTAGCCACTCTTGGGGTGATAGAGGCGAGGGTCCCGATCTTTCGATGAGATGGTGGATTTCGCTTTGGTGGAAGTCGACTTTGACGATCCGACTACGAACGTGCGAGGACGTCGCGCCTTAGCAATCGCTAAACCAACTCCGAGAGGTTATTGACCACGCCGGAGCACGATCAACCTGACCACGAGGGTCTGTTTCCTGCGAGCAAACGAAGAACAAGCAAGAAACTAAGATTGCAATCTGGATATTGCGAATATAAGATGAAAGCTTTATTGATCAAGGTGGGGTTCTGTGACGCCTTTGTCTGGTCGTTGAACACAAACGAAGTACGCGAAGTTGCAGCTATGGCGAACTTTTAATCTAAACAAAACCCAAAGTCTAAACGATGCCCTAAGGGTTGTATATATGGAGGAAGAGGGGGGAATTTCGTGGCCCTTGGTGGAGGGGTCCGAAATCAACCCTATCTCTTGTTTCCCCACACATACGAACTCTAAAAATAGCCTATACTTATGTATTTCGAAATTACATGGGCCTGGCCCAATAATAAGGTGACGCAGCACCTAAAATAGCCTCGGGACGAAATTTATGAAGTGGCATCTTGTATATTTCGTCCAAGGCTTCATGCACCCATTATGGTGGCTTCAAAGTCCTGAAATCATCACTTGTAACTCCGTTCTTGTTCCCCTTGCGCATGCCATCATCTCCATGCTTGTTCTTGCTCCAATGTTCATCCTTCTCCAAGCTAGGCCCTTCATTTGTAAGCAAAACAAATGTATCCAATTTAGGCAGCATCATATTCTCATGAACATTAGAATCATTACCAAGAAACGAAAGTACCTGGTAATTTAGTTGGCGTGCACGAGCTCTAGTAATTGGTCCAGTATGTATAGCAGCAGGGGCTGTGGGTGTAACAATTGTATTGATGTCCTCATCATCGTCGCTATCTTCAATTTGAGTACTCACGGAGCCAAAACGGACTTCGTATGAGGAAGATACACCTGTTTTACTGAACAGTGCGCAAAACAGATTCCAATCCGAATTCAGGTACGAGATTGATTCTAGATAGATCCAATTTTTTTTTCTTCTCTCTTTTTTTTTCTCACGCCTTTTTTTTTCTTTTTCTTCTCCCTCTTTTTCTTTTTTTTCTTTCCTTTTTTCTCTCTTTTTTTTCTTTATCTTCTTTTTCTCCCTCTTTCCAAGACAAACTAGATAAGATGCAGATTCGATCAGGCGAAGATGTGAGTGACCTCAACTATGATTATGACAATAAATAGTGCGTAGCACATGGTGAAAATTGGTGGATGGGATGGTGGACAGCGGATGGGATAATGATGCAGCGGCTGCGTGACTAATGTGAACAGAACTCGAAACTCTAAAGGAACTAGACACTAAGACCAGCAACTCGACACAGCGATGCAACCGATAATTCAATAATGCAAACAATGAAAAGAAAATTGCAAAGGCTCAGTCTGGCTAGGACAAAGGATGAATAGATCTAACTTTTGTTTTGTGGCTTTTTCTTGGACAATAGGTAAGAAAATAAATCTAATCTAGGAAAAACTGGAAATTCTCACCGAGCAACCTGAAAACTGATACCACTTGATAGAGTCAGGGTGTCCCGATCTTTCGATGAGATGATAACTATCGATTTGGTGGAGACGACTTTGACGATCCGACTACAAACGTGCACGACGTTGCGCCTTAGCAATCGCTAAACCAACTCCGAGAGGTTATTGACCACGCCGGAGCACAATCAACCTGACCACGAAGGTCTATTCCTGCAAGCAATCGAAGAACAAGCAAGAATATGATAAAAGCAATCTGAATATTGCGAGTATATATGAAGTATTGATAAAGGTGGGGATCCGTAAGCGGTCTTGGTCTGGTCGTTGGACACAAACGAAGTACACGAAGTTGCAATGGCTAACTTTTAACTAAACAAATCCCAAGGAAAAGCTACTAGATGGATCTACTTATATAGGAGCAAGGGGTGGCGGCCAAGGAGGTGGGAGGACATCCCAAGGCAGCCTAAAACTAAATCTAGGTCGTACAAGGCCAATGGGCCCAAGTGGAGGTGATGTAACACCTTTGGACTTGTAGTTTGACTCAGATTCTGCTGCAGCATCAGATTGTTTCGTCCACAACTCAACGCTCCGGACGAATTTGAAGGTGATTCCAATTGGGTTGGAAAGTGCACGAAATTTAGTTTCCAACAAAAAACGAATCACCCAATTCGGAGTCCGTATGAAAAACTTGTGTGCGTTTTGAGTCAGGTGTGTCTGTGCAGTCCGAATCTGAATCCAGAACGTGAGAGACTTGGACTCTATCTTCTCTTGGGCCAAAAGTGACGTGAGAGAACTTTTTGGACAGCAAATAATCATCTCTTTCTTCCTTATCTTCATATGTGGATTGTACAAATGTCCCATACACCTGCAATTAGACAAAACACAAAAGTGTGTGAAGTATTTTTGTTCTGGATAACATAAATAGATTATTGAATAGTTTGCACTAGAAATCACCTGACAAATATGCATATATGCAATATTTTTGGTCATATCCAAGGTAGTCATGTCCTCATCATCCTCCCCTTCTTGAAAATAAAGCCGTCCTCGGCGTTGCTTAATCTGAAATGTGGCTAACAAAAGAGACAAGGTGTACATGTTGTATATGTATATGTCATACATTTTTACTTCCCTTGATTTTTGCATATATGACACATGAATAGATGAGTAACTTGCATAGTTCATAAAATCTAAAGCCAAAAAATTAGCACAAGAAGTAGAAGGCATGAAAATATTGCAACTCAGTTTGCACATATAAGTGAAGCTCTTATTCATTTCAAAAGATTGACAATGTTCATCATTAAACCATCCCAACATTGGTGAATAAACCTTACTTGCATCAAATTTACATGCTACAACATGCTTAAATAAGCAAACATGCAATAAGTCATTCAACACAGAATCATCACCAAGAATAGAGGTCATATCAAAATGATTAAACATTGGTTCTTTTGCATCAATAGTTAATTCAATGGGTGCACTCAAAATTGTTGGTATTTCAGTTGTTTGATCACATGGCAAAGTCAAATTATCAACGTAGTCCTCTAAAATAGGTGGTGTGATCAAAGTAGTGGGTAGCTCATCAGATGGTGCATTCAAATTGACAAGGCATTCATCATTCTCATGTAGAGATGGAAGATCAGTACCTTTGTCATTACCTCTTATGAACAACTCAGATGATGTAGCCACTCTCGGGGCCGATGTGTCACATGGTGGAGGCGATGTAGTCCTGATAACAACGGATGTGGTTGTCATAGTATGCCTAGTAGTTGAAGGAACAATCATATCAACTCTTGGAATGTGCATCGTGCGCTTGTTCTCCTCATGGCCAACACGTCGTTTTATTTCCTGTTCAGCTTTGCAAGCAAGATGAAACAAATGGTCCATAGGATAACACTCTTCATGAATTAGTATCTCTTGAATATCACGGTTTAATCCTCCCCAAAATCTATCCATAAAATCATCTTCACTTTCTTCTAAAGAGGAATGCAACAAGGTAGTTTGTAAATCATCATAATATTTTGTTACAGTTTCACTACCTTGTTTTAAGTGTTGCAACTTCTTAATCATGTCACGAGTATAATAAGCAGGGACGAACAAGTTTCAAATCATCCCAAGTAGAAGGTATATAATCAGGGTGTAACCGACAATATTCACTCCACCAAACCAAAGCATAACCAGTGAAAGAACCAACCACAACCTTAACCTTTTTATGTTCATCGAAATTATGGGAAGCAAATATATTTTTTATGTCGAACTCCCATTCAATATATAAAGCAGGTTTAAAACGGCCATTAAATGGTGGTATAGATACATTAACCTGATCATGTGCATTTGGATGTTTGTGCACCTCTCGTGACGGTTGTGGTATTTGCAAAGGTGGTGGCACGTCTCCCGCGATCGACAAAGCCCATGAATTGACTCTGGATCCTGTCATGATTAGTAGAACAAGAAACAAAACCCAAAAATAATGTTCCTATAACTACTAGGATGTGGTGGTAAAACGCTCACAGTAAAGCAAATATCAATGTCTTACAAGTTCTTACCATGCAGCAGGCGGTGATCGGCAACCAGCGGTGTCAAGTAACTTCGAATATTGAGTAAAGCGATTGCCAGGGGAGCGTACGTATACACGGTGTAGAAATATGTGGAGCTGGGTTGGCTATATATGGTAGCAAAAGATTAGCAATAATCAATTCAAAGATGCAATGTTGAATAAACGCTTGATGAGGACATGACTACCTTGGATATGACCAAAAATATTGCATATATGCATATTTGTCAGGTGATTTCTAGTGCAAACTATTCAATAATCTATTTATGTTATCCAGAACAAAAATACTTCACACACTTTTGTGTTTTGTCTAATTGCAGGTGTATGGGACATTTGTACAATCCACATATGAAGATAAGGAAGAAAGAGATGTTTATTTGCTGTCCAAAAAGTTCTCTCATGTCACTTTTGGCCCAAGAGAAGATAGAGTCCAAGTCTCTCACGTTCTGGATTCAGATTCGGACTGCACAGACACACCTGACTCAAAACGCACACAAGTTTTTCATACGGACTCCGAATTGGGTGATTCTTTTTTTGTTGGAAACTAGATTTCGTGCACTTTCCAACCCAATTGGAATCACCTTCAAATTCGTCCGGAGCGTTGAGTTGTGGACGAAACAATCTGATACTGCAGCAGAATCCGAGTCAAACTACAAGTCCAAAGGTGTTACATCACCTCCACTTGGGCCCATTGGCCTTGTACGACCTAGATTTAGTTTTAGGCTGCCTTGGGACGTCCTCCCACCTCCTTGGCCGCCACCCCTTGCTCCTATATAAGTAGATCCATCTAGTAGCTTTTCCTTGGGATTTGTTTAGTTAAAAGTTAGCCATTGCAACTTCGTGTACTTCGTTTGTGTCCAACGACCAGACCAAGACCGCTTACGGATCCCCACCTTTATCAATACTTCATATATACTCGCAATATTCAGATTGCTTTTATCATATTCTTGCTTGTTCTTCGATTGCTTGCAGGAATAGACCTTCGTGGTCAGGTTGATTGTGCTCCGGCGTGGTCAATAACCTCTCGGAGTTGGTTTAGCGATTGCTAAGGCGCAACGTCGTGCACGTTTGTAGTCGGATCGTCAAAGTCGTCTCCACCAAATCGATAGTTATCATCTCATCGAAAGATCGGGACACCCTGACTCTATCAAGTGGTATCAGTTTTCAGGTTGCTCGGTGAGAATTTCCAGTTTTTCCTAGATTAGATTTATTTTCTTACCTATTGTCCAAGAAAAAGCCACAAAACAAAAGTTAGATCTATTCATCCTTTGTCCTAGCCAGACTGAGCCTTTGCAATTTTCTTTTCATTGTTTGCATTATTGAATTATCGGTTGCATCGCTGTGTCGAGTTGCTGGTCTTAGTGTCTAGTTCCTTTAGAGTTTCGAGTTCTGTTCACATTAGTCACGCAGCCGCTGCATCATTATCCCATCCGCTGTCCACCATCCCATCCACCAATTTTCACCATGTGCTACGCACTATTTATTGTCATAATCATAGTTGAGGTCACTCACATCTTCGCCTGATCGAATCTGCATCTTATCTAGTTTGTCTTGGAAAGAGGGAGAAAAAGAAGATAAAGAAAAAAAAGAGAGAAAAAAGGAAAGAAAAAAAAGAAAAAGAGGGAGAAGAAAAAGAAAAAAAAAGGCGTGAGAAAAAAAAAGAGAGAAGAAAAAAAAATTGGATCTATCTAGAATCAATCTCGTACCTGAATTCGGATTGGAATCTGTTTTGCGCACTGTTCAGTAAAACAGGTGTATCTTCCTCATACGAAGTCCGTTTTGGCTCCGTGAGTACTCAAATTGAAGATAGCGACGATGATGAGGACATCAATACAATTGTTACACCCACAGCCCCTGCTGCTATACATACTGGACCAATTACTAGAGCTCGTGCACGCCAACTAAATTACCAGGTACTTTCGTTTCTTGGTAATGATTCTAATGTTCATGAGAATATGATGCTGCCTAAATTGGATACATTTGTTTTGCTTACAAATGAAGGGCCTAGCTTGGAGAAGGATGAACATTGGAGCAAGAACAAGCATGGAGATGATGGCATGCGCAAGGGGAACAAGAACGGAGTTACAAGTGATGATTTCAGGACTTTGAAGCCACCATAATGGGTGCATGAAGCCTTGGACGAAATATACAAGATGCCACTTCATAAATTTCGTCCCGAGGCTATTTTAGGTGCTGCGTCACCTTATTATTGGGCCAGGCCCATGTAATTTCGAAATACATAAGTATAGGCTATTTTTAGAGTCCGTATGTGTGGGGAAACAAGAGATAAGGGTTGATTTCGGACCCCTCCACCAAGGGCCACGAAATTCCCCCCCTCTTCCTCCATATATACAGCCCTTAGGGCATCGTTTAGACTTTGGGTTTTGTTTAGATTAAAAGTTCGCCATAGCTGCAACTTCGCGTACTTCGTTTGTGTTCAACGACCAGACAAAGGCGTCACAGAACCCCACCTTGATCAATAAAGCTTTCATCTTATATTCGCAATATCCAGATTGCAATCTTAGTTTCTTGCTTCTTCTTCGTTTGCTCGCAGGAAACAGACCCTCGTGGTCAGGTTGATCGTGCTCCGGCGTGGTCAATAACCTCTCGGAGTTGGTTTAGCGATTGCTAAGGCGCGACGTCCTCGCACGTTCGTAGTCGGATCGTCAAAGTCGACTTCCACCAAAGCGAAATCCACCATCTCATCGAAAGACGGGACACCTTTGCCTCTATCATAATATCACTCGTTTATTCCATCTTGCTTGTAAAGCTGAACGTGAAGTGCAGGATCGACAAGCATTGGGGCGAACTAACTTTTCTGCAGGCCGACCTTCATCATGGACACCACGTGCATCTTCTACTTCAACTGCACCAGCACCTCCATCCGGTGCCACCTCCAGCCGTGATACAAAAAAACAGGCACAACCACCATTATCTGCCAAGAGCGCACCTGCGGGGCCTGCACAGCGTTCTTCTTCTTCCATGGCATCAACAGGGCACACAAGTGATATTATTTGTCGTCGTTGTAAGGGAGGAGGTCATTATGCGAGGGAATGCAAATCTCCGCGTGTGATGATTGCTACCGCGGATGGTGGATATGAGTCCGCTAGTGACTATGATGAGGAGACATTGGCTCTTATTACACGTGAAGAACATGGTGGAGATGATTCTGATCATGAGACGCAATACATGGCTCCTGAAGACGCTGACAGGTATGAATGTTTAGTTGCTCAACGTGTTTTGAGTGTGCAGGTCACACAAGCTGAGCAAAATCAGAGGCACAATTTGTTCCATACCAAGGGAGTTGTGAATGAACGTTCTGTGCGCGTCATAATAGACGGAGGGAGCTGCAACAACTTGGCTAGCATGGAGATGGTGGAGAAGCTTTCTCTCACCACAAGACCACATCCACATCCTTACTACATCCAATGGTTCAACAACAGCGGCAAGGTTAAGGTAACACGTACTGTTCGTGTGCATTTTAGTATCTCTACATATGCTGATTATGTTGATTGTGATGTGGTACCTATGCAAGCATGTTCCTTATTACTTGGTAGACCATGGCAATTTGATAAAAATTCTATACACCATGGTAGAAACAATCACTATACTCTTGTTCATAAGGATAAAAATATTACTTTGCTTCCTATGACTCCTGATTCCATTTTGAAAGATGATATTAATAGAGCTAATAAAGCACAACAGGAGAAGAATAAGAGTGAAAATCAGATTGTGGCAAAAGAATTTGAGCAACAAATGAAGCCTAATAAAAAACCATCTAGTGTTGCTTCTAAAATTAAATTGAAAAGTGCATGTTTACTTGCCACCAAATCTGATATTGATGAGCTAGATTTCAGCAAATCTGTTTGCTATGCTTTTGTGTGCAAAGAGGCATTATTTTCATTCGAGGACGTGCCTTCCTCTTTGCCTCCTGCTGTCACTAACATTTTGCAGGTGTTCGCTGACGTTTTTTCACAAGACGTGCCACCGGGATTACCGCCTATTCGAGGGATTGAGCATCAGATTGACTTAATTCCCGGTGCTTCACTGCCAAACCGTGCACCATACCGTACCAATCCAGAGGAGACGAAGGAGATTATGCGTCAAGTACAAGAGCTTCTCGACAAAGGTTATATACGCGAATCCCTTAGTCCTTGTGTTGTTCCTATTATTCTAGTGCCGAAAAAGGATGGTACATCACGTATGTGTGTTGATTGTAGAGGCATTAATAATATTACTATTCGTTATCGTCATCCTATTCCTAGGCTAGATGATATGCTTGATGAATTGAGTGGCTCTACAATATTCTCCAAAGTTGATTTGCGTAGTGGCTACCATCAAATTCGTATGAAATTGGGAGATGAATGGAAAACAGCATTTAAAACTAAGTTTGGATTATATGAGTGGTTAGTCATGCCTTTTGGGTTAACTAATGCACCTAGTACTTTCATGAGATTAATGAATGGAGTTTTACGTGCTTTCGTTGGACGATTTGTGGTAGTTTACTTTGATGACATATTGATTTATAGCAGATCTTTGGAAGAACATTTGGAACATTTACGTGCTGTTTTTATTGCTCTACGTGATGCACGTTTGTTTGGTAACCTTGGGAAGTGCACCTTTTGCACCGACCGAGTAAGTTTATCATAAGTGATACTAAATTTCTTAGCTACTTTTGGAAATGTTTATGGGCTAAGTTGGGGACTAAACTGCTTTTTAGTACTACTTGTCACCCCCAAACTGATGGACAAACTAAAGTAGTCAATAGAACGTTGTCTACTATGCTTAGGACTGTTTTGAAGAATAATAAGAAAATGTGGGAGGAATGCTTGCCTCATATTGAATTTGCTTATAATCGTTCATTGCATTCTACTACTAAGATGTGCCCTTTTGAAGTTGTGTATGGTTTCCTACCTCGTGCACCTATTGATTTGTTGCCTCTTCCATCTTCGGAGAAGGTTAATTTTGATGCTAAACAACATGCTGAATTGATTTTAAAAATGCATGAGTTAACTAAGGAAAACATTGAGCGTATGAATGCTAAATATAAAGTTGCTGGAGATAAGGGTAGAAAACATGTTGTGTTTGCACCTGGAGATCTTGTTTGGTTACATTTGCGTAAGGATAGATTTCCTGATTTGCGCAAATCAAAGCTAATGCCACGTGCTGATGGTCCCTTTAAGGTGTTAGAGAAAATAAATGATAATGCATATAAACTTGAGCTGCCTGCAGATTTTGGGGTTAGTCCCACTTTTAACATTGCAGATTTGAAGCCTTATTTGGGTGAGGAAGATGAGTTTCCGTCGAGGACGACTTCATTTCAAGAAGGGGAGGATGATGAGGACATCAATACCATTGTTACACCCACAGCCCCTACTACTACGTATACGGGACCAATTACTAGAGCTCGCGCACGCCAATTAAATTATCAGGTACTTTCGTTTCTTGGTAATGATTCTAATGTTCATGAGAATATGATGCTGCCTAAATTGGATACATTTGTTTTGCTTACAAATGAAGGGCCTAGCTTGGAGAAGGATGAACATTGGAGCAAGAACAAGCATGGAGATGATGCCATGCGCAAGGGGAACAAGAACGGAGTTACAAGTGATGATTTCAGGACTTTGAAGCCACCATAATGGGTGCATGAAGCCATGGACGAAATATACAAGATGCCACTTCATAAATTTCGTCCCGAGGCTATTATAGGTGCTGCGTCACCTTTTTATTGGGCCAAGCCCATGTAATTTCGAAATACATAAGTATAGGCTATTTTTAGAGTCCGTATGTGTGGGGAAACAAGAGATAGGGTTGATTTCGGACCGCTCCACCAAGAGCCACGAAATTCCCCCTCTCTTCCTCCATATATACAGCCCTTAGGGCACCGTTTAGACTTTGGGTTTTGTTTAGATTAAAAGTTCGCCATAGCTGCAACTTCGCGTACTTCGTTTGTGTTCAACGACCAGACAAAGGCGTCACAGAACCCCACCTTGATCAATAAAGCTTTCATCTTATATTCGCAATATCCAGATTGCAATCTTAGTTTCTTGCTTGTTCTTCGTTTGCTCGCAGGAAACAGACCCTCGTGGTCAGGTTGATCGTGCTCCGGCGTGGTCAATAACCTCTCGGAGTTGGTTTAGCGATTGCTAAGGCGCGACGTCCTCGCACGTTCGTAGTCGGATCGTCAAAGTCGACTTCCACCAAAGCGATATCCATCATCTCATCGAAAGACGGGACACCTTTGCCTCTATCATCTAGTAATTGGTCCAGTATATGTAATAGTAGGGGCTGTGGGTGTAACAATGGTATTGATGTCCTCATCACCAGGCCGAGGATGGAAGCTCGACGGAGAAGCTGTTTTGCTCTTAGTATGCTGAGGCCGAACATCCGGTGCCGATGAGTGACCAGCTGAAGCAGATGGCCGAGCTACATAAGGCGGCCGACCAGGCCATGAAGGGCTTCATAGTCCGGTTGTGGCCTGGTGATGCCCTTCCGAACAGCTTATTTGGCCCGGTGAGGCGGCTTGTGGATGCCTGCCCACGGTTGGAGGTCGTCAAGCGATTCGTATGCATTAAAGGTGCACGCCGGGCCTTCGCCCGTGTAAAAACGGAATGGGTCAAGCTAGACACCGTGAAGCTGATCAAGGAGGGGCCGCCAGAGGGCAAGGAGCACCTCCACCCCAAGATGTACTACGAGGGTGTTCTGCCGGGCGCCCGTCTTATCGCGGATGAGTGTTCGCGAAATGTAATATTTGAATGAGACTTGCTCGTTTTTTTATCCTGTGAAATGAAAACTTGTTTCATATTCGCTATGCAACGCTTGTGTGAATTTAAAATATTACCTTCTGTTTGGCTGTTTATCCAATCTGAGAGATGGCTAGTCCTCGGCTTCTGCACCCATATCCCGAGTGCTGGGGTGTTTGGGATAAACCTGAGCACTCTTGTTCCCATGTTTGGGTCCTTCGAGGGAGGTGCTCAGCACAACGAACAAGGCAACCGGACTAATAATGCTTTATCACTCTCACTTACCCATAGAATTCTATAATTTTAAATTTCGGCGAAGCTCCTGGTATTCGGAAGGCCGAATTCGGGGCGCGATACACGCTTGTAAGCCGGACGGAGCCGGCCCCTCGCTCTAAGCGGCATAAGTCTTTAGGGACTCGAAAAACCTCGCCGAACAGCGACCAGTCTCTCGCCTTATCATGACAGTCAGTTTTAGCTTTCTCTACTGAGGTGCTCGGCCCGGCAGAACCGGGGCGCAATCGCAGTAGTTCTCCTAGCGCTACCTTAGCCGATAGAGCGGAACGTAAGGTACCAAAACATAGGAGCTGGGCAAACCCAACATTTGACCAAAGACATGATTCAGAGCTTATGCATATAATGCTATAAGTTCGGGGTGCCGCACTTGTGAAAGTGTTCGGACTTTTCACACCATATTGTGGGTACGTAAGCCCCTGGTGCATCGGCCGTACCAGAGTGTACGGTTGCAAGGCGTCGTTAATGAACACACACACACACACACACACACACACACACACACA
>NC_057803.1:327151145-327236028 GCF_018294505.1 Triticum aestivum | reverse complement strand
CACACACACATATATATATATATATATAACAAAAACACAATAATAGTCATAATGTCACGCATTGTATATTGAAAAATTGCATTAAAGCAGAGTGATACAGATAGTGCAATAAGCAAAAGAGTAGGACTATGTCCTTTCCAAGGGCGAGCTGAGGAATGATATGAAATCTGTAATCCACCTAGGAATTCCGTAGTTGTCTGCCTCCTTGGTTGCTGTATCATGTGTTCGGTAGTGGAGCGGCCGGACAGTGTTTCCAGAGATTAAAGTCCTGAAAGAAGAAGAAAAAATAACCAAACGGGAAGCCCCTAGTGCGGTTTAGGCCGCGTTTTGGGGCGTGCCGCAGTTGTGCCCCCCTCCCCACCTGTGCCCATGGTATTTTTAATGCGTAATTATGTACGCACGGCATGAATATCGCCGTTGGGCTGGGGTTGGGGTGGCCGTCGTATTGCTACGCGAGCTCAGATCGCGCCAGGCGGTCTGTTTCCCGATTGCCCAGAGCGCGCTTGAAGGTGTCCGGGCTTTGAAACGCCGAACTGGTAGATTGCCTTGAGAGGCTACTTTGCGCTGCTGCTGCAAGGGCCGCGGTGTGCTCCTCTGTTCGGAGAGAGCGCTCTGTGTTTCCGTTGACTGTAATAACTCCGTGGGGTCCTGGCATCTTGAGCTTGAGGTATGCATAATGTGGCACCGCATTGAATCTAGCGAATGCGGTTCGTCCGAGCAGCGCGTGATAACCACTGCGGAACGGGACTATATCGAAGATTAACTCTTCGCTTCGGAAGTTATCCGGGGATCCGAAGACCACTTCCAGTGTAAATGAGCCTGTGCACTGGGCCTCTACGCCTGGAATGACGCCTTTAAAGGTCGTCTTTGTGGGTTTGATCCTTGAGGGGTCTATACCCATTTTGCGCACTGTGTCCTGATAAAGCAGGTTCAGGCTGCTGCCGCCGTCCATGAGGACTCGAGTGAGGTGAAATCCGTCGATGATTGGGTCTAGGACCAGTGCGGCGAATCCGCGGTGACGGATACTAGTGGGGTGGTCCCGGCGATCGAAGGTGATCGGACAGGAGGACCAAGGGTTGAACTTTTTTTTTTGAATTTTCAAGGGTTAAACTTTGGGGCGACTGGCTCCAACGCATATACGTCCCTGAGCGCACGCTTCCGCTCCCTCTGGGGGATGTGGGTTGCGTATATCATGTTTACCGTCTGCACTTGTGGGGGAAACCTCTTCTGTCCTCCGGTGTGCGGCTGCCAGGGTTCTTCCTCGTCATCGCTATGCGGCCCCTTGTCCTTGTTTTCGGAGATTAACTGGCCGGCCTGCTAGAACACCCAACAATCCCTGTTGGTGTGATTGGCTGGCTTGTCTGGGGTGCCGTGTATTTGACACGAGCGATTGAGTATATGGTCCAAGCTGGACGGACCCAACGTACTTTGTTTGAATGGCTTTTTCCGCTGACAGGGTTTAGAGCCTTTGAATCTGGCATTGACTGCCGTATCCTCAGTACTTTTGCCGTTAATGCGGCGCTTATGCTTGTTGCAACGTGACCTGCTGTTGCCGTCCTTGGTATCTGAGGTACCATGGTTCTTTGATATGTTGTTACTGCGAGCCAACCAGCTGTCTTCTCCCGCACAAAAGCGGGTCATGAGCGTCGTGAGGGCTGCCATAGATTTCGGCTTTTCCTGACCAAGGTGCCGGGCTAGCCACTCGTCTCGGATGTTGTGCTTGAAAGCCGCTAAGGCCTCCGCATCCGGACAGTCGGCGATTTGATTTTTCTTTATAAGGAACCGAGTCCAGAATTGCCTGGCCGACTCCTCTGGCTGCTGAATTATGTGGCTCAAGTCATCGGCATCTGGTGGTCGCACATAAGTGCCTCTATATTGGGATATATCGCGACGCAGCTCGTATGGGTCCTGCCCGCTGTGTTCGGCCCGGCCAGATTTGCTTTTACTGTATCCGGTGTGATGTTTACCGTCTCGTAGAGTGGTGCGCCCTCGTGATCCGTAGATCGAGCTTGAATGCTTTGCTTTGTCCTCCAATATGTCTCGCAGGTCTGGCGTATCTCCCCATGCCTTTTTATTTGGATGGCGTTGGGGTGGAGGCTGAGCTTTTGGCTGGAATGCCTCTCTATCGCGGCCACGAGGTGGCCGATCAGCCGTATCATACGCTTCCTCCTCCAGTCGGGGTAGTAACCTGCGCCTTGGGTAACTCTTGGAGGGACGCTCGAGTTTATATTCCTCGGCTGCGAGGACTTCAGTCCATTTGTCAGCTAGCAGATCTTGATCAGCTTGAAACTGCTGCTGCTTTTTCTTCAGGCTATTTGCCGTGGCCATAAGCCTGTGCTTTAAGCGCTCTTGTTCGACGGGATCCTCTGGTACGGCGAATTCATCGTCGCCGAGGCTTGCGTCGGCTTCGGAGGGGGCATGTAATTGTTATCCTCCTCCTCTCCGCCAGCCGCTCTCTTAGGGGAGCTGGCTCCTTCATCCTCCTGATCTAACTCTTGTTGGAGGGGATTTTTGTTGTCTTCGGCGCTATCCGGAGTGTTATTATCTCCTGTGCCAGTATCACCACTTTTGCTTTGGCGGGACTTAGAGCGGCGCCACTGATGTCGGCGCTTGGGTTGCTTCTTGGAGGGGTCATCCTCTGCTATCTCATCCCCGTTGCCTTCGTTGGGTGTATCCACCATGTATATGTCATACGACAAGGTGGCTTTTCAGTGCCCTATAGGTGCTGGTTCATGTTCGTCTCCTACATCGTCATCCATACCGTCGATGTCTTCGGAGTCGAAGTCGAGCATGTCGGTTAAATCATCGACAGTGGCTACAAAGTGGGTGGTGGGTGGGCGTCGAATTTCTTCGTCGTCCGCATCCCAGTCCTATTGGCCATAATCCGGACAGGGCTCTTTTGACAAAGAGAGAGACCTTAGTGAATTCAGAATGTCACCAAAGGGCGAGTGCTGAAAGATATCCGCAGCGGTAAATTCCCTGATCGGCGCCCAATCGGATTCCTAGCTCGTTAATCAAAGATGGTTAAGTTTCCTAGCCATAGACATGTGTTGTCATTTGATGAACGAGATCACAACATTAGAGAATGATGTGATGGACAAGACCCATCCGTTAGCTTAGCATAATGATCGTTCAGTTTAATTGCTACTGCTTTCTTCATGACTTGTACATGTTCCTCTAACTATGAAATTATGCAACTCCCGAATACCGGAGGAACACCGTATGTGCTATCAAACGTCACAACGTAACTACGTGATTATAAAGATGCTCTACAGGTGTCTCCGATGGTGTTTGTTGAGTTGGCATAGATCGAGATTAGGATTCGTCACTCCATCTATCGAAGAGGTATCTCTGGGCCCTCTCGGTAATGTACATCACTATGAGCCTTGCAAGCAATATGACTAATGAGTTAGTTGCGGATGATGCATTATGGAACGAGTCAAGAAACTTGCCGGTAATGGGATTGAACTTGGTATGATGATTGATGAGGACATCAATACCATTGTTACACCCACAGGCCCTGCTGCTATACATACTGGACCAATTACTAGAGCTCGCGCACGCCAACTAAATTACCAGGTACTTTCGTTTCTTGGTAATGATTCTAATGTTCATGAGAATATGATGCTGCCTAAATTGGATACATTTGTTTTGCTTACAAATGAAGGGCCTAGCTTGGAGAAGGATGAACATTGGAGCAAGAACAAGCATGGAGATGATGGCATGCGCAAGGGGAACAAGAACGGAGTTACAAGTGATGATTTCAGGACTTTGAAGCCACCATAATGGGTGCATGAAGCCTTGGACGAAATATACAAGATGCCACTTCATAAATTTTGTCCCGAGGCTATTTTAGGTGCTGCGTCACCTTATTATTGGGCCAGGCCCATGTAATTTCGAAATACATAAGTATAGGCTATTTTTAGAGTCCGTATGTGCGGGGAAACAAGAGATAGGGTTGATTTCGGACCCCTCCACCAAGGGCCACGAAATTCCCCCCTCTTCCTCCATATATACAGCCCTTAGGGCATCGTTTAGACTTTGGGTTTTGTTTAGATTAAAAGTTCGCCATAGCAGCAACTTCGCGTACTTCGTTTGTGTTCAACGACCAGACAAAGGCGTCACAGAACCCCACCTTGATCAATAAATCTTTCATCTTATATTCGCAATATCCAGATTGCAATCTCAGTTTCTTGCTTGTTCTTCGTTTGCTCGCAGGAAACAGACCCTCGTGGTCAGGTTGATCGTGCTCCGGCGTGGTCAATAACCTCTCGGAGTTGGTTTAGCGATTGCTAAGGCGCGACGTCCTCGCACGTTCGTAGTCGGATCGTCAAAGTCGACTTCCACCAAAGCGATATCCATCATCTCATCGAAAGACGGGACACCTTTGCCTCTATCAAGTGGTATCAGATTTCCAGGTTGCTCGGTGAGATTTTACAGTTTTTCGTAGTTTAGATCGAGTCTGTTCTTCATACCTACAGTCCACGAAAAAGCCACACAAAAAAAATTAGGGTTAGTTCATCATATCCGAACCAAACTGAGCCTTTGCATAATCTTTTTAGGGTTTTGCTTTGTTGAATTTGCGGTTGCATCGTCGTGTCTAGTTGCTGGTCTTAGCGTCTAGTCTTTTAGAGTTTCGAGTTCTGGTCATAAGTTGTCACGCCGCCGCCGCACCATCATCATCGCCCCTGCCATCTACCACCACCGCTTATCCGCCACCGCTCCGAATCCGTATCCATATACCACCACCAGTCCGTGTCCATATACCACCACCGATCCATATCCATATACTACCACCGCTACCACCACCGCTGCCATATACCACCACCATATATCCACCACCAATCCGAGTTCCTTGCATATTAGGTTTGTTATCGAGATCCATCTAGATTCCGATTCGTGTTTCCTTGCCGGAGTAGGTTTCGGAAAAAAAAAGTCGGGTAGCCACACTCCGTTTAGGCCCAAAAATTTTCGAAAACGCATTTTTCGAAAAAATTTCTGGCTATCCTATTTTTAGGTGTTTCTGAGTGTTTTGAGACAGGTGCCTTTATAGGAAGTTTTTTTTGACCCGTTTCCAGTTTTTGGGTCCGGGCAGTCGAAAAAAAAAAATTTGGTCGAAAAAATTTCGTGCCCATCCTGTCCGTTTGAGCTAGGAAGAGTTTTGAGACACTCGCCATTATAGTGATTTTTCACAAAAAAATAAAATAAAAAAATAAAGCAGCGTAAAAAAAAAGAGCGCAAAAAAAAGAGCGCAAAAAAAAATTCAGAGTGTGCTTTTCCCTTGTTTACGTGTCGCGCCGTGATTTTGTTGGTGTTCTAGGCTCGCGTCTCTAGCACAGTCTAGCCTAGGACCAGCACAGTACCGTCGTTGAGCGTTTATTCAACTTTGCATCTCTAAATTGATTATTGCTGACCCTTTTTGCTACCATACTATAAGCCTTCCCAGCTCCACATACATCTACGTCGTGTGTTTGACTCTCCCTGGTAATCGCTCTATCCAAGCTTTGAGAGTTTTTGACTACAACGGTTGCCGATCACCGCCTGCTGCTGGGTAAGAACTGGTAAGAATTTGAGTTTTGCTTGACGGATTTGTGACACCCACCACCACCACTTGTTCGTAGTCTGTAGGATCATATTCTTGTGTGTTTCTATTGCTGCTAACCATGCCAGGATCACAAGCCGACGAGATTGACTGGGAGAATTTATCGAACAAGGAGCTTCATGATAAGTTTCAGCAAATGATGACTGAACAGGTGCAAGATGTGCTGAACAATTTTGAAGAGGCCAGGGAGAAGATCACTGGCCTTGAGAAGACGTTCGAAACAAAGCTCGATAACAGATTTAATGAATTGCTCGCGCGTCTTCCACCACCACCACCCGCTGCACCTAACGCACCTCTCCAACAACAACAACAACGACTACCTCCACGTCGCGAAATAGACCTTCGCCGAGCGAGCCGTGTTCCTCTTGCGTTTGGCCAAACTGTTGGTGCTGCTGTTGATACTTCTGTGGCTCCTGCTACTGCTGTTGCTGGTACCCAGGAGGATGATGAGCATGCGGGTGATTATGAGGATGAGGTTGATCAAAATCAGATCTACGAGCAGCCACCAGCACCACCACCAGCAGGTCGACCTCAGGTATATATTCGTAATGGTAGGCGTGCACCACCACCTCAGGTACGAGATGATGTCCATATTCCTAAACTGAAATTGAATATTCCACCATTTGAGGGTAGATATGTTCCTGATATATATCTTACTTGGGAGTTAGAAACTGAACAACGATTTACATGTTTACAATATCCTGAGGAGAGACGAGTTGCTGCTGCTGTTTGTGCTTTCACTAGTTTTGCATGTGTATGGTGGTCTGAACATTGTAGATTATATCCTATTCCAACTACTTGGGCTGCTTTGAAAACTGCTATGCGTACGCGTTGGGTTCCACCATATTATCAACGTGAATTGCTTCAAAAATTGCAGCGTTTAAGACAAGGAAAAAATTCTGTAGAAGAATATTATCAGGAATTACAAACTGGCATGATTAGATGTGGTATTGTTGAGGAGAATGAAGCTATGCTTGCACGTTTTCTGGGTGGATTAAATAGAGAGATTCAGACCATTCTAGACTATAAGGAGTATACTAATATCACTCGTTTATTCCATCTTGCTTGTAAAGCTGAACGTGAAGTGCAGGATCGACAAGCATTGGGGCGAACTAACTTTTCTGCTGGCCGACCTTCATCATGGACACCACGTGCATCTTCTACTTCAACTGCACCAGCACCTCCATCCGGTGCCACCTCCAGCCGTGATACAAGAAAACAGGCACAACCACCATTATCTGCCAAGAGCGCACCTGCGGGGCCTGCACAGCGTTCTTCTTCTTCCATGGCATCAACAGGGCACACAAGTGATATTATTTGTCGTCGTTGTAAGGGAGGAGGTCATTATGCGAGGGAATGCAAATCTCCGCGTGTGATGATTGCTACCGCGGATGGTGGATATGAGTCCGCTAGTGACTATGATGAGGAGACATTGGCTCTTATTACACGTGAAGAACATGGTGGAGATGATTCTGATCATGAGACGCAATACATGGCTCCTGAAGACGCTGACAGGTATGAATGTTTAGTTGCTCAACGTGTTTTGAGTGTGCAGGTCACACAAGCTGAGCAAAATCAGAGGCACAATTTGTTCCATACCAAGGGAGTTGTGAAGGAACGTTCTGTGCGCGTCATAATAGACGGAGGGAGCTGCAACAACTTGGCTAGCATTGATAGAGGCGGGAGTGTCCCGATCTTTCGATGAGATGATAACTATCGATTTGGTGGAGACGACTTTGACGATCCGACTACAAACGTGCACGACGTTGCGCCTTAGCAATCGCTAAACCAATCTCCTGAGGTTACTAACGATGCCGGAAGCACGGTCAGCCTGACCACGAAGGTCTATTCCTGCAAGCAATCGAAGAACGAGCAAGAATATGATCAAGCAATCTGAATATTGCAAATATATATGAGGTATTGATAATGGTGGGGCTCCGAAAAGTGGTCTTGGTCTGGTCGTTGGACACAAACGAAGCACACGAAGTTGCAATGGCTAACTTTTAACTAAACAAATCCCAAGGAAAAGCTACTAGATGGATCTACTTATATAGGAGCAAGGGGTGGCGGCCAAGGAGGTGGGAGGACGTCCCAAGGCAGCCTAAAACTAAATCTAGGTCGTACAAGGCCAATGGGCCCAAGTGGAGGTGATGTAACACCTTTGGACTTGTAGTTTGACTCGGATTCTGCTGCAGCATCAGATTGTTTCGTCCACAACTCAACGCTCCGGACGAATTTGAAGGTGATTCCAATTGGGTTGGAAAGTGCACGAAATCTAGTTTCCAACAAAAAAAGAATCACCCAATTCGGAGTCCGTATGAAAAACTTGTGTGCGTTTTGAGTTAGGTGTGTCTGTGCAGTCCGAATCTGAATCCAGAACGTGAGAGACTTGGACTCTATCTTCTCTTGGGCCAAAAGTGACGTGAAAGAACTTTTTGGACAGCAAATAAACATCTCTTTCTTCCTTATCTTCATATGTGGATTGTACAAATGTCCCATACACCTGCAATTAGACAAAACACAAAAGTGTGTGAAGTATTTTTGTTCTGGATAACATAAATAGATTATTGAATAGTTTGCACTAGAAATCACCTGACAAATATGCATATATGCAATATTTTTGGTCATATCCAAGGTAGTCATGTCCTCATCAACCAATTACTAGAGCTCGTGCACGCCAACTAAATTACCAGGTACTTTCGTTTCTTGGTAATGATTCTAATGTTCATGAGAATATGATGCTGCCTAAATTGGATACATTTGTTTTGCTTACAAATGAAGGGCCTAGCTTGGAGAAGGATGAACATTGGAGCAAGAACAAAGCATGGAGATGATGGCATGCGCAAGGGGAACAAGAACAGTGTTACAAGTGATGATTTCAGGACTTTGAAGCCACCATAATGGGTGCATGAATCCTTGGATGAAATATACAAGATGCCACTTCATAAATTTTGTCCCGAGGCTATTTTAGGTGCTGCGTCACCTTATTATTGGGCCAGGCCCATGTAATTTCGAAATACATAAGTATAGGCTATTTTTAGAGTCCGTATGTGTGGGGAAACAAGAGAGGGTTGATTTCGGACCCCTCCACCAAGGGCCACGAAATTCCCCCCCTCTTCCTCCATATATACAGCCCTTAGGGCATCGTTTAGACTTTGGGTTTTGTTTAGATTAAAAGTTCGCCATAGCTGCAACTTCGCGTACTTCGTTTGTGTTCAACGACCATACAAAGGCGTCACAGAACCCCACCTTGATCAACAAAGCTTTCATCTTATATTCGCAATATCCAGATTGCAATCTCAGTTTCTTGCTTGTTCTTCGTTTGCTCGTAGGAAACAGACCTTCGTGGTCAGGTTGATCGTGCTCCGGCGTGGTCAATAACCTCTTGGAGTTGGTTTAGCGATTGCTAAGGCGCGACGTCCTCGTACGTTCGTAGTCGGTTCGTCAAAGTCGACTGCCACCAAAGCGATATCCATCATCTCATCGAAAGACGGGACACCTTTGCCTCTATCAAGTGGTATCAGATTTCCAGGTTGCTCGGTGAGATTTTACAGTTTTTCGTAGTTTAGATCGAGTCTGTTCTTCATACCTACAGTCCACGAAAAAGCCACAAAAAAAATTAGGGTTAGTTCATCATATCCGAACCAATCTGAGCCTTTGCATAATCTTTTTAGGGTTTTGCTTTGTTGAATTTGCGGTTGCATCGTCGTGTCTAGTTGCTGGTCTTAGAGTCTAGTCTTTTAGAGTTTCGAGTTATGGTCATAAGTTGTCACGCCGCCGCTGCCATATATCACCACCGCATCATCATCGTCGCTGTTGCCATATACCACCACCACATATTATAAGCCTTCCCTGCTCCACATACATTTACGTTGTGCGTTTGACTCTCCCTGGTAATCGCTCTATCCAAGCTTTGAGAGTTTTGACTACAACGGTTGCCGATCACCGCCTGTTGCTGGGTAAGAACTGGTAAGAATTTGAGTTCTGCTTGACGGATTTGTGACACCCACCACCACCACTTGTTCGTAGTCTGTAGGATCATATTCTTGTGTGTTTCTATTGCTGCTAACCATGCCAGGATCACAAGCCGACGGGATTGACTGGGAGAATTTATCGAACAAGGAGCTTCATGATAAGTTTCAGCAAATGATGACTGAACAGGTGCAAGATGTGCTGAACAATTTTGAAGAGGCCATGGAGAAGATCACTGGCCTTGAGAAGACGTTCGAAACAAAGCTCGATAACAAGTTTAATGAATTGCTCGCGCGTCTTCCACCACCACCACCCGCTGCACCTAACGCACCTCTCCAATAACAACAACAACGACTACCTCCACGTCGCGAAACAGACCTCCGCCGAGCAAGCCGTGTTCCTCTTGCGTTTGGCCAAACTGTTGGTGCTGCTGTTGATACTTCTGTGGCTCCTACTGCTGATGCGGAGGAGGATGATTATGTGGGAGATTATGAGGATGAGGTTGATCAAAATCAGCACTACGTGCAGCCACCTGTACCACCACCAGCAGGTCGACCTCAGGTATATATTCGTAATGGTAGGCCTGCACCACCACCTCAGGTACGAGATGATGTCCATATTCCTAAACTGAAATTGAATATTCCACCTTTGAGGGTAGATATGTTCCTGATATATATCTTACTTGGGAGTTAGAAACTGAACAACGATTTACATGTTAACAATATCCTGAGGAGAGACGAGTTGCTGCTGCTGTTTGTGCTTTCACTAGTTTTGCATGTGTATGGTGGTCTGAACATTGTAGATTATATCCTATTCCAACTACTTGGGCTGCTTTGAAAACTGCTATGCGTACGCGTTGGGTTCCACCATATTATCAACGTGAATTGCTTCAAAAATTGCAGCGTTTAAGACAAGGGAAAAATTCTGTACAAGAATATTATCAGGAATTACAAACTGGCATGATTAGATGTGGTATTGTTGAGGAGAATGAAGCTATGCTTGCACGTTTTCTGGGTGGATTAAATAGAGAGATTCAGACCATTTTAGACTATAAGGAGTATACTAATATCACTCGTTTATTCCATCTTGCTTGTAAAGCTGAACGTGAAGTGCAGGATCGACAAGCATTGGGGCGAACTAACTTTTCTGCAGGCCGACCTTCATCATGGACACCACGTGCATCTTCTACTTCAACTGCACCAGCACCTCCATCCGGTGCCACCTCCAGCCGTGATACAAGAAAACAGGCACAACCACCATTATCTGCCAAGAGCGCACCTGCGGGGCCTGCACAGTGTTCTTCTTCCATGGCATCAACAGGGCACACAAGTGATATTATTTGTCGTCGTTGTAAGGGAGGAGGTCATTATGCGAGGGAATGCAAATCTCCGCGTGTGATGATTGCTACCGCGGATGGTGGATATGAGTCCGCTAGTGACTATGATGAGGAGACATTGGCTCTTATTACACGTGAAGAACATGGTGGAGATGATTCTGATCATGAGACGCAATACATGGCTCCTGAAGACGCTGACAGGTATGAATGTTTAGTTGCTCAACGTGTTTTGAGTGTGCAGGTCACACAAGCTGAGCAAAATCAGAGGCACAATTTGTTCCATACCAAGGGAGTTGTGAAGGAACGTTCTGTGCGCGTCATAATAGACGGAGGGAGCTGCAACAACTTGGCTAGCATGGAGATGGTGGAGAAGCTTTCTCTCACCACAAGACCACATCCACATCCTTACTACATCCAATGGTTCAACAACAGCGGCAAGGTTAAGGTAACACGTACTGTTCGTGTGCATTTTAGTATCTCTACATATGCTGATTATGTTGATTGTGATGTGGTACCTATGCAAGCATGTTCCTTATTACTTGGTAGACCATGGCAATTTGATAAAAATTCTGTACACTATGGTAGAAACAATCACTATACTCTTGTTCATAAGGATAAAAATATTACTTTGCTTCCTATGACTCCTGATTCCATTTTGAAAGATGATATTATGATGAGGACATGACTACCTTGGATATGACCAAAAATATTGCATATATGCATATTTGTCAGGTGATTTCTAGTGCAAACTATTCAATAATCTATTTATGTTATCCAGAACAAAAATACTTCACACACTTTTGTGTTTTGTCTAATTGCAGGTGTATGGGACATTTGTACAATCCACATATGAAGATAAGGAAGAAAGAGATGTTTATTTGCTGTCCAAAAAGTTCTCTCACGTCACTTTTGGCCCAAGAGAAGATAGAGTCCAAGTCTCTCACGTTCTGGATTCAGATTCGGACTGCACAGACATACCTGACCCAAAACGCACACAAGTTTTTCATACGGACTCCGAATTGGGTGATTCTTTTTTTGTTGGAAACTATATTTCGTGCACTTTCTAACCCAATTGGAATCACCTTCAAATTCGTCCGGAGCGTTGAGTTGTGGACGAAACAATCTAATACTGCAGCAGAATCCGAGTCAAACTACAAGTCCAAAGGTGTTACATCACCTTCACTTGGGCCCATTGGCCTTGTACGACTTAGATTTAGTTTTAGGCTGCCTTGGGACGTCCTCCCACCTCCTTGGCCGCCACCCCTTGCTCCTATATAAGTAGATCCATCTAGTAGCTTTTCCTTGGGATTTGTTTAGTTAAAAGTTAGCCAACGCAACTTCGTGTACTTCGTTTGTGTCCGACGACCAGACCAAGACCGCTTTCGGATCCCCACCTTTATCAATACTTCATACATATTTGCAATATTCAGATTGCTTTATCATATTCTTGCTTGTTCTTTGATTGCTTGCAGGAATAGACCTTCGTGGTCAGGCTGACCGTGCTTCCGGCATCGTCAGTAACCTCAGGAGATTGGTTTAGCGATTGCTAAGGCGCAACGTCGTGCACGTTTGTAGTCGGATCGTCAAAGTCGTCTCTACCAAATCGATAGTTATCATCTCATCGAAAGATCGGGACACCCTCGCCTCTATCAAGTGGTATCAGTTTTCAGGTTGCTCGGTGAGAATTTCCAGTTTTTCCTAGATTAGATTTTTTTTCTTACCTATTGTCCAAGAAAAAGCCACAAAACAAAAGTTAGATCTATTCATCCTTTGTCCTAGCCATACTAAGCCTTTGCAATTTTCTTTTCATTGTTTGCATTATTGAATTATCGGTTGCATCGCCGTGTCGAGTTGCTGGTCTTAGTGTCTAGTTCCTTTAGAGTTTCGAGTTCTGTTCACATTAGTCACGCAGCCGCTGCATCATTATCCCATCCGCTGTCCACCATCCCATCCACCAATTTCCACCATGTGCTACGCACTGTTTATTTTCATAATCATAGTTGAGGTCACTCACATCTTCGCCTGATCGAATCTGCATCTTATCTAGTTTGTCTTGAAAAGAGGGAGAAAAAGAAGATAAAGAAAAAAAGATAGAGAAAAAAAAACGAGAGAAAAAAAAGTAAAAAAAAAGTCAGAGAAAAAAAAGTGTGAGAAAAAAAAGAGAGGAGAAAAAAATTGGATCTATCTAGAATCAATCTTGTACCTGAATTCGGATTGGAACCTGTTTTGCGCACTGTTCAGTAAAACAAGTGTATCTTCCTCATACGAAGTCAGTTTTGGCTCCGTGAGTACTCAAATTGAAGATAGCGACGAGCCGCATCTAAATAGTTGCAGAAGCTTGTTCAATATTTGACACCTCAAAATCGGCTTCTAAATAGGTCTTTTTGCCCTCTGAAGTTCGTGAACACAGCTTGTTCCAATTTTTAGGCCAGTTTTAGAATTCTTTGACTCCTCATATCAACTCGGAATTGAGTGATTCTTTTTGCATTGGAAAGCTTGAGTTAGTAGCATTCTTTGAAAGAATTTATCAGAAAATTGTCTCAAACTTTTCAAGAGGAAAGTTGGAGAGAGAGTTATTGTATATCCTGCTTGGCAGTTGTTTTTCATCATTATCTTCACTGCCGTTGTGATCTTCACTTATATCTTGCTGTCAAGAGCTACTTAGTATCCTTCATTGATGCTAGTTGTTCTACGCCGTGACCTCATTAGTGTTCTAGGCTCGCGTCTCTAGTCCGGTCTAGCCTAGGACCAGCACAGTACCGTCGTTGAGCGTTTATTCAACATTGCATCTTTGAATTGATTATTGCTAATCTTTTGCTACCATATATAGCCAACCCAGCTCCACATATTTCTACACCGTGTATACGTACGCTCTCCTGGCAATCGCTTTACTCAATATTCGGAGTTACTTGACACCGCTGGTTGCCGATCACCGCCTGCTGCATGGTAAGAACTTGTAAGACATTGATATTTGCTTTACTGTGAGCGTTTTACCACCACATCCTAGTAGTTATAGGAACATTATTTTTGGGTTTTGTTTCTTGTTCTACTAATCATGACAGGATCCAGAGTCAATTCATGGGCTTTGTCGATCGCGGGAGACGTGCCACCACCTTTGCAAATACCACAACCGTCACGAGAGGTGCACAAACATCCAAATGCACATGATCAGGTTAATGTATCTATACCACCATTTAATGGCTGTTTTAAACCTGCTTTATATATTGAATGGGAGTTCGACATAAAAAATATATTTGCTTCCCATAATTTCGATGAATATAAAAAGGTTAAGGTTGCGGTTGGTTCTTTCACTGGTTATGCTTTGGTTTGGTGGAGTGAATATTGTCGGTTACACCCTGATTATATACCTACTACTTGGGATGATTTGAAACTTGCCATGCGACATACTTTCGTCCCTGCTTATTATACTCGTGACATGATTAAGAAGTTGCAACACTTAAAACAAGGTAGTGAAACTGTAACAAAATATTATGATGATTTACAAACTACCTTGTTGCATTCCTCTTTAGAAGAAAGTGAAGATGATTTTATGGATAGATTTTGGGGAGGATTAAACCGTGATATTCAAGAGATACTAATTCATGAAGAGTGTTATCCTATGGACCATTTGTTTCATCTTGCTTGCAAATGATGAGGACATGACTACCTTGGATATGACAAAAAATATTGCATATATGCATATTTGTCAGGTGATTTCTAGTGCAAACTATTCAATAATCTATTTATGTTATCCAGAACAAAAATACTTCACACACTTTTGTGTTTTGTCTAATTGCAGGTGTATGGGACATTTGTACAATCCACATATGAAGATAAGGAAGAAAGAGATGTTTATTTGCTGTCCAAAAAGTTCTCTCACGTCACTTTTGGCCCAAGAGAAGATAGAGTCCAAGTCTCTCACGTTCTGGATTCAGATTCGGACTGCACAGACACACCTGACTCAAAACGCACACAAGTTTTTCATACGGACTCCGAATTGGGTGATTCTTTTTTTGTTGGAAACTAGATTTCGTGCACTTTCCAACCCAATTGGAATCACCTTCAAATTCGTCCGGAGCGTTGAGTTGTGGACGAAACAATCAGATGCTGCAGCAGAATCCGAGTCAAACTACAAGTCCAAAGGTGTTACATCACCTCCACTTGGGCCCATTGGCCTTGTACGACCTAGATTTAGTTTTAGGCTGCCTTGGGACGTCCTCCCACCTCCTTGGCCTCCACCCCTTGCTCCTATATAAGTAGATCCATCTAGTAGCTTTTCCTTGGGATTTGTTTAGTTAAAAGTTAGCCAACGCAACTTCGTGTACTTCGTTTGTGTCCAACGACCAGACCAAGACCGCTTTCGGATCCCCACCTTTATCAATACTTCATACATATTTGCAATATTCAGATTGCTTTTATCATATTCTTGCTCGTTCTTCGATTGCTTGCAGGAATAGACCTTCGTGGTCAGGTTGATCGTGCACCGGCGTGGTCAATAACCTCTGGAGATTGGTTTAGCGATTGCTAAGGCGCAACGTCGTGCACGTTTGTAGTCGGATCGTCAAAGTCGTCTCCACCAAATCGATAGTTACCATCTCATCGAAAGATCGGGACACCCCCGCCTCTATCAAGTGGTATCAGTTTTCAGGTTGCTCGGTGAGAATTTCCAGTTTTTCCTAGATTAGATTTATTTTCTTACCTATTGTCCACGAAAAAGCCACAAAACAAAAGTTAGATCTATTCATCCTTTGTCCTAGCCAGACTGAGCCTTTGCAATTTTCTTTTCATTGTTTGCATTATTGAATTATCGGTTGCATCGCCGTGTTGAGTTGCTGGTCTTAGTGTCTAGTTCCTTTAGAGTTTCGAGTTCTGTTCACATTAGTCACGCAGCCGCTGCATCATTATCCCATCCGCTGTCCACCATCCCATCCACCAATTTCCACCACGTGCTACGCACTGTTTATTGTCATAATCATAGTTGAGGTCACTCACATCTTCGCCTGATCGAATCTGCATCTTATCTAGTTTGTCTTGGAAGAAAAAAGGAAAGAAAAAAAAAGAAAAAGAGGGAGAAGAAAAAGAAAAAAAAGCGTGAGAAAAAAAAGAGAGAAGAAAAAAAATTGGATCTATCTAGAATCAATCTCGTACCTGAATTCGGATTGGAATCTGTTTTGCGCACTGTTCAGTAAAACAGGTGTATCTTCCTCATACGAAGTCCGTTCTGGCTCCGTGAGTACTCAAATTGAAGATAGCGACGAGCCACATGTAAATAGTTGCACAAGCTAGTTCAATATTTGACACCTCAAAATCGGCTTCTAAATAGGTCTTTTTGCCCTCCGAAGTTCGTGAACACAGCTTGTTCCAATTTTTTAGGCCAGTTTTAGAATTCTTTGACTCCTCATATCAACTCGGAATTGAGTGATTCTTTTTGCATTGGAAAGCTTGAGTTAGTAGCATTCTTTGAAAGAATTTATCAGAAAATTGTCTCAAACTTTTCAAGAGGAAAGTTGGAGAGAGTTGTTGTATATCCTGCTTGGCAGTTGTTTTTCATCATTATCTTCACTGCCGTTGTGATCTTCACTTATATCTTGCTGTCAAGAGCTACTTAGTATCCTTTATTGATGCTAGTTGTGCTACGCCGTGACCTCATTAGTGTTCTAGGCTCGCGTCTCTAGTCCGGTCTAGCCTAGGACCAGCACAGTACCGTCGTTGAGCGTTTATTCAACATTGCATCTTTGAATTGATTATTGCTAATCTTTTGCTACCATATATAGCCAACCCAGCTCCACATATTTCTACACCGTGTATACGTACGCTCCCCTGGCAATCGCTTTACTCAATATTCGGAGTTACTTGACACCGCTGGTTGCCGATCACCGCCTGCTGCATGGTAAGAACTTGTAAGACATTGATATTTGATTTACTGTGAGCGTTTTACCACCACATCCTAGTAGTTATAGGAACATTATTTTTGGGTTTTGTTTCTTGTTCTACTAATCATGACAGGATCCAGAGTCAATTCATGGGCTTTGTCGATCGCGGGAGACGTGCCACCACCTTTGCAAATACCACAACCGTCACGAGAGGTGCACAAACATCCAAATGCACATGATCAGGTTAATGTATCTATACCACCATTTAATGGCCGTTTTAAACCTGCTTTATATATTTAATGGGAGTTCGACATAAAAAATATATTTGCTTCCCATAATTTCAATGAACATAAAAAGGTTAAGGTTGCGGTTGGTTCTTTCACTGGTTATGCTTTGGTTTGGTGGAGTGAATATTGTCGGTTACACCCTGATTATATACCTACTACTTGGGATGATTTGAAACTTGCCATGCGACATACTTTCGTCCCTGCTTATTATACTCGTGACATGATTAAGAAGTTGCAACACTTAAAACAAGGTAGTGAAACTGTAACAAAATATTATGATGATTTAAAAACTACCTTGTTGCATTCCTCTTTAGAAGAAAGTGAAGATGATTTTATGGATAGATTTTGGGGAGGATTAAACCGTGATATTCAAGAGATACTAATTCATGAAGAGTGTTATCCTATGGACCATTTGTTTCATCTTGCTTGCAAAGCTGAACAGGAAATAAAACGACGTGTTGGCCACGAGGAGAACAAGCGCACGGTGCACATTCCAAGAGTTGATATGATTGTTCCTTCAACTAGTAGGCATACTATGACAACCACATCCGTTGTTGTCAGGACTACATCACCTCCACCATGTGACACATCGCCCCCGAGAGTGGCTACATCATCTGAGTTGATCATAAGAGGTAATGACAAAGGTACTGATCTTCCATCTCTACATGAGAATGATGAATGCCTTGTCAATTTGAATGCACCATCTGATGAGCTACCCACTACTTTGATCACACCACCTATTTTAGAGGGCTACGTTGATAATTTGACTTTGCCGTGTGATCAAACAACTGAAATACCAACAATTTTGAGTGCACCCATTGAATTAACTATTGATGCAAAAGAACCAATGTTTAATCATTTTGATATGACCTCTAATCTTGGTGATGATTCTGTGTTGAATGACTTATTGCATGTTTGCTTATTTAAGCATGTTGTAGCATGTAAATCTGATGCAAGTACGGTTTATTCACCAACGTTGGGATGGTTTAATGATGAACATTGTCAATCTTTTGAAATGAATAAGAGCTTCACTTATATGTGCAAACTGAGTTGCAATATTTTCATGCCTTCTACTTCTTGTGCTAATTTTTTGGCTTTAGATTTTATGAACTATGCAAGTTACTCATCTATTCAAGTGTCATATATGCAAAAATCAAGGGAAGTAAAAATGGATGACATATACATATACAACATGTACACCTTGTCTCTTTTGTTAGCCACATTTCAGATTAAGCAACGCCAAGGACGGCTTTATTTTCAAGAAGGGGAGGATGATGAGGACATGACTACCTTGGATATGACCAAAAATATTGCATATATGCATATTTGTCAGGTGATTTCCAGTGCAAACTATTCAATAATCTATTTATGTTATCCAGAACAAAAATACTTCACACACTTTTGTGTTTTGTCTAATTGCAGGTGTATGGGACATTTGTACAATCCACATATGAAGATAAGGAAGAAAGAGATGTTTATTTGCAGTCCAAAAAGTTCTCTCACGTCACTTTTGGCCCAAGAGAAGATAGAGTCCAAGTCTCTCACGTTCTGGATTCAGATTCGGACTGCACAGACACACCTGACTCAAAACGCACACAAGTTTTTCATACGGACTCCGAATTGGGTGATTCTTTTTTTGTTGGAAACTAGATTTCGTGCACTTTCCAACCCAATTGGAATCACCTTCAAATTCGTCCGGAGCGTTGAGTTGTGGACGAAACAATCTGATGCTGCAGCAGAATCCGAGTCAAACTACAAGTCCAAAGGTGTTACATCACCTCCACTTGGGCCCATTGGCCTTGTACGACCTAGATTTAGTTTTAGGCTGCCTTGGGACGTCCTCCCACCTCCTTGGCCGCCACCCCTTGCTCCTATATAAGTAGATCCATCTAGTAGCTTTTCCTGGGGATTTGTTTAGTTAAAAGTTAGCCATTGCAACTTCGTGTACTTCGTTTGTGTCCAACGATCAGACCAAGACCGTTTACGGATCCCCACCTTTATCAATACTTCATATATACTCGCAATATTCAGATTTCTTTTATCATATTCTTGCTTGTTCTTCGATTGCTTGCAAGAATAGACCTTCGTGGTCAGGTTGATTGTGCTCCAGCGTGGTCAATAACCTTTCGGAGTTGGTTTAGCGATTGCTCAGGCGCAACGTCGTGCACGTTTGTAGTCGGATCATCAAAGTCATCTTCACCAAATCGATAGTTATCATCTCATCGAAAGATAGGGACACCCCCGCCTCTATCACAAGGGGTGGCGGCCAAGGAGGTGGGAGGACGTCCCAAGGCAGCCTAAAACTAAATCTAGGGCGTACAAGGCCAATGGGCCCAAGTGGAGGTGATGTAACACCTTTGGACTTGTAGTTTGACTCGGATTCTGCTGCATCATCAGATTGTTTCGTCCACAACTCAACGCTACGGACGAATTTGAAGTGATTCCAATTGGGTTGGAAAGTGCACGAAATCTAGTTTCCAACAAAAAAAGAATCACCCAATTCGGAGTCCGTATGAAAAACTTGTGTGCGTTTTGAGTCAGGTGTGTCTGTGCAGTTCGAATCTGAATCCAGAACGTGAGAGACTTGGACTCTATCTTCTCTTGGGCCAAAAGTGACGTGAGAGAACTTTTTGGACAGCAAATAAACATCTCTTTCTTCCTTATCTTAATACGTGGATTGTACAAATGTCCCATACACCTGCAATTAGACAAAACACAAAAGTGTGTGAAGTATTTTTGTTCTGGATAACATAAATAGATTATTGAATAGTTTGCACTAGAAATCACCTGACAAATATGCATATATGCAATATTTTGGTCATATCCAAGGTAGTCATGTCCTCATCAAAAAGCAATAATTGGCGAGACGACCATGTGATGACACGTTGATAAAGATCAAGATGATGGAGATCATAGTGTCATGCCGGTGACGATGGAGATCATGACGGTACTTTGGAGATGGAGATCAAAGGCACAAGATGATGATGGCCATATCATGTCACATATTTTGATTGCATGTGATGTTTATCTTTTTATGCATCTTATTTTTCTCAGTACGGTGGTAGCTTTATAAGATGATCCCTTACTAAAATTTCAAGGTATAAGTGTTCTCCCTAAGTATGCACCGTTGCGACAGTTCTTCGTTCTCAGACACCATGTGATGATTGGGTGTGATAAGCTCTACGTTCACATACAACGAGTGCAAGCCAGTTTTGCAAATGCAAAATACTCGGGTTAAACTTGACGAGGCTAACATATGCAGATATGGCCTCGGAACACTGAGACCGAAAGGTTGAAGGTGAATCCTATAGTAGATATGATCAACATAGAGATGTTCACCATTGAAAACTACTCCATCTCACGTGATGATCGAACATGGTTTAGTTGATATGGATCACGTGATCACTTAGATGATTAGAGGGATGTCTATCTAAGTGGGAGTTCTTAAGTAATATGATTAATTGAACTTAATTTATCATGAACTTAGTCCTGATAGTTTTTGCATATGTATGTTGTAGATCAATAACTTGCGATGTAGCTCCCCGTTTATTTTTTGATATGTTCCTAGAGAAAAATAAGTTGAAAGATGATAGTAGCAATGATGCAGACAGGGTCCGTGATCTGAGGATTATCCTCATTGCTGCACAGAAGAATTATGTCCTTGATGCACCGCTAGGGGACAGACCTATTGCAGGAGCAGATGCACACGTTATGAACGTTTGACAAAGCTTGGTATGATGACTACTTAATAGTTTAGTGCACCATGCTTTACAGCTTAGAACCGAGACTTCAAAAGCGTTTTGAATGCCACAGAACATATAAGATGTTCTAAGAGTTGAAATTGGTATTTCATACTCATGCCCGTGTCGAGAGGTATGAGACCTCTGACAGTACTTTGCCTACAAGGTGGAGGAGAATAGCTCAACTAGTGAGCAAGTGCTCAGATTGTCTGGGTACTACAATTGCTTGAATCAAGTGGGAGTTAATCTTCTAGATAAGATAGTAATTGATGAAGTTCTCTAGTCACTATCACCAAGTTACTAGAACTTAGTGATGAACTATAATATGCAAGGGATGACCAAAGTAATTCCCAAGTTCTTCACGATGCTAAAATCAGTGAAGGTAAAAACCAAGAAATAGCCTTGATAGAGGCGAGGGTCCCGATCTTTCGATGAGATGATAACTATCGATTTGGTGGAGACGACTTTGACGATCCCACTACAAACGTGCACGACGTTGCGCCTTAGCAATCGCTAAACCAATCTCCTGAGGTTACTGACGATGCTGGAAGCACGGTCAGCCTGACCACGAAGGTCTATTCCTGCAAGCAATCGAAGAACGAGCAACAATATGATAAAGCAATCTGAATATTGCAAATATATATGAAGTATTGATAATGGTGGGGATCCGGAAGCGGTCTTGGTCTGGTCGTTGGACACAAACGAAGTACACGAAGTTGCAATGGCTAACTTTTAACTAAACAAATCCCAAGGAAAAGCTACTAGATGGATCTACTTATATAGGAGCAAGGGGTGGTGGCCAAGGAGGTGGGAGGACGTCCCAAGGCAGCCTAAAACTAAATCTAGGTCGTACAAGGCCAATGGGCCCAAGTGAAGGTGATGTAACACCTTTGGACTTGTAGTTTGACTCGGATTCTGCTGCAGCATCAGATTGTTTCGTCCACAACTCAACGCTCCGGACGAATTTGAAGGTGATTCCAATTGGATTGGAAAGTGCACGAAATCTAGTTTCCAACAAAAAAAGAATCACCCAATTCGGAGTCCGTATGAAAAACTTGTATGCGTTTTGAGTCAGGTGTGTCTGTGCAGTCCAAATCTGAATCCAGAACGTGAGAGACTTGGACTCTATCTTCTCTTGGGCCAAAAGTGACGTGAGAGAACTTTTTGGACAGCAAATAAACATCTCTTTCTTCCTTATCTTCATATGTGGATTGTACAAATGTCCCATACACCTGCAATTAGACAAAACACAAAAGTGTGTGAAGTATTTTTGTTCTTGATAACATAAATAGATTATTGAATAGTTTGCACTAGAAATCACGTGACAAATATGCATATTTGCAATATTTTTGGTCATATCCAAGGTAGTCATGTCCTCATCATCCTCCCCTTCTTGAAAATAAAGCCGTCCTCGGCGTTGCTTAATCTGAAATGTGGCTAACAAAAGAGACAAGGTGTACATGTTGTATATGTATATGTCATCCATTTTTACTTCCCTTGATTTTTGCATATATGACACATGAATAGATGAGTAACTTGCATAGTTCATAAAATCTAAAGCCAAAAAATTAGCACAAGAAGTAGAAGGCATGAAAATATTGCAACTCAGTTTGCACATATAAGTGAAGCTCTTATTCATTTCAAAAGATTGACAATGTTCATCATTAAACCATCCCAACATTGGTGAATAAACCTTACTTGCATCAAATTTACATGCTACAACATGCTTAAATAAGCAAACATGCAATAAGTCATTCAACACAGAATCATCACCAAGATTAGATGTCATATCAAAATGATTAAACATTGGTTCTTTTGCATCAATAGTTAATTCAATGGGTGCACTCAAAATTGTTGGTATTTCAGTTGTTTGATCACATGGCAAAGTCAAATTATCAACGTAGTCCTCTAAAATAGGTGGTGTGATCAAAGAAGTGGGTAGCTCATCAGATGGTGCATTCAAATTGACAAGGCATTCATCATTCTCATGTAGAGATGGAAGATCAGTACCTTTGTCATTACCTCTTATGATCAACTCAGATGATGTAGCCACTCTCGGGGGCGATGTGTTACATGGTGGAGGTGATGTAGTCCTGACAACAACGGATGTGGTTGTCATAGTATGCCTAGTAGTTGAAGGAACAATCATATCAACTCTTGGAATGTGCACCGTGCGCTTGTTCTCCTCGTGGCCAACACGTCGTTTTATTTCCTGTTCAGCTTTGCAAGCAAGATGAAACAAATGGTCCATAGGATAACACTCTTCATGAATTAGTATCTCTTGAATATCACGGTTTAATCCTCCCCAAAATCTATCCATAAAATCATCTTCACTTTCTTCTAAAGAGGAATGCAACAAGGTAGTTTGTAAATCATCATAATATTTTGTTACAGTTTCACTACCTTGTTTTAAGTTTTGCAACTTCTTAATCATGTCACGAGTATAATAAGCAGGGACGAAAGTATGTCGCATGGCAAGTTTCAAATCATCCCAAGTAGTAGGTATATAATCAGGGTGTAACCGACAATATTCACTCCACCAAACCAAAGCATAACCAGTGAAAGAACCAACCGCAACCTTAACCTTTTTATGTTCATTGAAATTATGGGAAGCAAATATATTTTTTATGTCGAACTCCCATTCAATATATAAAGCAGGTTTAAAACGGCCATTAAATGGTGGTATAGATACATTAACCTGATCACGTGCATTTGGATGTTTGTGCACCTCTCGTGACGGTTGTGGTATTTGCAAAGGTGGTGGCACGTCTCCCGCGATCGACAAAGCCCATGAATTGACTCTGGATCCTGTCATGATTAGTAGAACAAGAAACAAAACCCAAAAATAATGCTCCTATAACTACTAGGATGTGGTAGTAAAACGCTCACAGTAAAGCAAATATCAATGTCTTACAAGTTCTTACCATGCAGCAGGCGGTGATCGGCAACCAGCGGTGTCAAGTAACTCCGAATATTGAGTAAAGCGATTGCCAGGGGAGCGTACGTATACACGGTGTAGAAATATGTGGAGCTGGGTTGGCTATATATGGTAGCAAAAGATTAGCAATAATCAATTCAAAGATGCAATGTTGAATAAACGCTCAACGACGGTACTGTGCTGGTCCTAGGCTAGACCGGACTAGAGACGCGAGCCTAGAACACTAATGAGGTCACGTCGTAGCACAACCAGCATCAATGAAGGATACAAAGTAGCTCTGGACCGCAAGATATAAGTGAAGATCACAACGGCAGTAAAGATAATGATGTGAAACAATAGCCAAGCTGTTTTACTGAACAGTGCACAAAACAGATTCCAATCCGAATTCAGGTACGAGATTGATTCTAGATAGATCCAATTTTTTTTCTTCTCTTTTTTTTTCTCACGCTTTTTTTTCTTTTTCTTCTCCCTCTTTTTCTTTTTTTTTCTTTCCTTTTTTCTCTCTTTTTTTTCTTTATCTTTTTTTCTCTCTCCCTCTTTCCAAAACAAACTAGATAAGATGTAGATTGGATCAAGTGAAGATGGGAACGATCTCAACTATGATTATGACAATGAACGGTGGGTAGCACGTGGAGAAAATTGATGGATGGGTGGTGGACAGCGGAAGGGATAACGATGCAGCGGCGACGTGACTAATGTGAACAGAACTTGAAACTCTAAACGACCTAGACACTAAGACCAGCAACTCAACACGACGATGCAACCGATAATTCAACTATGCAAGCAATGAAAAGAAAATTGCAAAGGCTCAGACTGGCTTGGACAAAGGATGAATAGATCTAACTCTTTTTTGTGGATTTTTCTTGGACAATAGGTAAGAAAATAAATCTAATCTAGGAAAACTGGAAATTCTCACCGAGCAACCTGAAAACTGATACCACTTGATAGAGGCGAGGGTCCCGATCTTTCGATGAGATGATAACTATCGATTTGGTGGAGACGACTTTGACGATCCCACTACAAACGTGCACGACGTTGCGCCTTAGCAATCGCTAAACCAATCTCCTGAGGTTACTGACGATGCTGGAAGCACGGTCAGCCTGACCACGAAGGTCTATTCCTGCAAGCAATCGAAGAACGAGCAAGAATATGATAAAGCAATCTGAATATTGCAAATATATATGAAGTATTGATAATGGTGGGGATCCGGAAGCGGTCTTGGTCTGGTCGTTGGACACAAACGAAGTACACGAAGTTGCAATGGCTAACTTTTAACTAAACAAATCCCAAGGAAAAGCTACTAGATGGATCTACTTATATAGGAGCAAGGGGTGGTGGCCAAGGAGGTGGGAGGACGTCCCAAGGCAGCCTAAAACTAAATCTAGGTCGTACAAGGCCAATGGGCCTAAGTGGAGGTGATGTAACACCTTTGGACTTGTAGTTTGACTCGGATTCTGCTGCAGCATCAGATTGTTTCGTCCACAACTCAACGCTCCATACGAATTTGAAGGTGATTCCAATTGGATTGTAAAGTGCACGAAATCTAGTTTCCAACAAAAAAAGAATCACCCAATTCGGAGTCCGTATGAAAAACTTGTATGCGTTTTGAGTCAGGTGTGTCTGTGCAGTCCGAATCTGAATCCAGAACGTGAGAGACTTGGACTCTATCTTCTCTTGGGCCAAAAGTGACGTGAGAGAACTTTTTGGACAGCAAATAAACATCTCTTTCTTCCTTATCTTCATATGTGGATTGTACAAATGTCCCATACACCTGCAATTAGACAAAACACAAAAGTGTGTGAAGTATTTTTGTTCTGGATAACATAAATAGATTATTGAATAGTTTGCACTAGAAATCACCTGACAAATATGCATATATGCAATATTTTTGGTCATATCCAAGGTAGTCATGTCCTCATCAAGCCTCAAGTGTTGATGGTTAACAAGACCACTAGTTTCAAGAAAAGGGAAAAGGGAAAGAAAGAGGATCTTCAAAGACGAAAGGCAAGCAAGTTGCCACTCCTATGAAGAAACCCAAAGCTAGACCTAAGCCTGAAACCGAGTGCTTCTACTGCAAAGGGAATGGTCACTAGAAACGGAACTGCCCCAAATATTTAGCGGATAAGAAGGATGGCAAAGTGAACAAAAGCATATATGATATACATGTTATTGATGTGTACTTTACTAGTGTTCATAGTAACCCCTAGGTATTTGATACTGATTCAATTGCTATGATTAGTAACTCGAAACGGGAGTTACAAAATGAACAGAGACTAGTTGAGGGAAAAGTGAAGATGTGTGTTGGAAGAGATTCCAAGGTTGATAAGATCACCATCGCACACTCCCTTTACCTTCAGGATTAGTGTTGAACCTAAAATAAATGTAATTTGGTGTTTGCGTTGAGCATAATATGATTGGATCATGGTTATTGCAATATGGTTATTCATTTAAGTTAAAGAATAATTGTTATTCTGTTTACATGAATAAAACCTTCTGTGGTCATACACCCAAGGTGAATGGTTTATAGAATCTTGATCATAGTGATACACATATTCATAATATTGATGCCAAAAGATGCAAAGTTGATAATGATAGTGCAACTTATATGTGGCACTGCCGTTTAGGTCATATTGGTGTAAAGCGCATGAAGAAACTCCATGCCGATGGAATTTTGGAATCACTTGATTATGAATCACTTGATGCTTGCGAACCATGCCTCATGGGCAAGATGACTAAGACTCCGTTCTTCGGAACAATGGAGTGAACAACTGACTTATTGGAAATAATACATACTGATGTATGCGATCCGATAAGTGTTGAGGCTCGCGGTGGGTATCATTATTTTCTAACCCTCACAGATGATTTGAGCAGATATGGGTATATCTACTTAATGAAACATAAGTCTGAAACAATTGAAAAGTTCAAAGAATTTCAGAGTGAAGTGGAAAATCATAGTAACAAGAAAATAAAGTTTCTATGATCTGATCGCGGAGGCGAATATTTGACTTACGAGTTTGGTCTTCATTTGAAACAATGTGGAATAGTTTCGCAACTCACGCCACCTGGAACACCATAGCATAATGGTGTGTCCGAATGTTGTAATCGTACTTTATTGGATATGGTGCGATCTATAATGTCTCTTACCGATTTACCACTATTGTTTTGGGGTTATGCATTAGAGACAACTGCATTCATGTTAAATAGGGCACCATATAAATCCGTTGAGACGACACAACATGGACTATGGTTTTGCAAGAAACCAAAGCTGTCGTTTCTTAAAGTTTGTTGATAGAGGCGAGGGTCCCGATCTTTCGATGAGATGATAACTATCGATTTGGTGGAGGTGACTTTGATGATCTGACTACAAACGTGCATGACGTTGCGCCTTAGCAATCGCTAAACCAATCTCCTGAGGTTACTGACAATGCTGGAAGCATGATCAGCCTGACCACGAAGGTCTATTCCTGCAAGCAATCGAAGAACGAGCAAGAATATGATAAAGAAATCTAAATATTGCGAATATATATGAAGTATTGATAATGGTGGGGATCCGTAAGCGGTCTTGGTCTGGTCGTTGGACACAAACGAAGTACACGAAGTTGCAATGGCTAACTTTTAACTAAACAAATCCCAAGGAAAAAGCTACTAGATGGATCTACTTATATAGGAGCAAGGGGTGGTGGCCAAGGAGGTAGGAGGACGTCCCAAGGCAGCCTAAAACTAACCCTAGGTCGTACAAGGCTCATGGGCCCAAGTGGAGGTGATGCAACACCTTTGGGCTTGTAGTTTGACTCGGATTCTGCTGCAATGTCAGATTGTTTCGTCCGTAACTCAACGCATCACCCGAATTTGAAGGTGATTCCAATTGGGTTGGAAAGTGCACGAAATCTAGTTTCCAACAAAAAACGAATCACCCAATTCGGAGTCCGTATGAAAAACTTGTGTGCATTTTGAGTCAGGTGTGTCTGTGCAGTCCGAATCTGAATCCAGAACGTGAGAGACTTGGACTCTATCTTCTCTTGGGCCAAAAGTGACGTGAGAGAACTTTTTGGACAGCAAATAAACATCTCTTTCTTCCTTATCTTAATATGTGGATTGTACAAATGTCCCATACACCTGCAATTAGACAAAACACAAAAGTGTGTGAAGTATTTTTGTTCTGGATAACATAAATAGATTATTGAATAGTTTGCACTAGAAATCACCTAACAAATATGCATATATGCAATATTTTTGGTCATATCCAAGGTAGTCATGTCCTCAACAAAAAGATCAAGATGATGGAGATCATAGTGTCATGCCGGTGACGATGGAGATCATGACGGTACTTTGGAGATGGAGATCAAAGGCACAAGATGATGATGGCCATATCATGTCACATATTTTGATTGCATGTGATGTTTATCTTTTTATGCATCTTATTTTTCTCAGTACGGTGGTAGCTTTATAAGATGATCCTTACTAAAATTTCAAGGTATAAGTGTTCTCCCTAAGTATGCACCGTTGCGACAGTTCTTCGTGCTCAGACACCATGTGATGATTGGGTGTGATAAGCTCTACGTTCACATACAACGAGTGCAAGCCAGTTTTGCAAATGCAAAATACTCGGGTTAAACTTGACGAGGCTAACATATGCAGATATGGCCTCGGAACACTGAGACCGAAAGGTTGAAGGTGAATCCTATAGTAGATATGATCAACATAGAGATGTTCACCATTGAAAACTACTCCATCTCACGTGATGATCGAACATGGTTTAGTTGATATGGATCATGTGATCACTTAGATGATTAGAGGGATGTCTATCTAAGTGGGAGTTCTTAAGTAATATGATTAATTGAACTTAATTTATCATGAACTTAGTCCTGATAGTTTTTGCATATGTATGTTGTAGATCAATAACTTGCGATGTAGCTCCCCGTTTATTTTTTGATATGTTCCTAGAGAAAAATAAGTTGAAAGATGATAGTAGCAATGATGCAGACAGGGTCCGTGATCTGAGGATTATCCTCATTGCTGCACAGAAGAATTATGTCCTTGATGCACCGCTAGGGGACAGACCTATTACAGGAGCAGATGCACACGTTATGAACGTTTGACAAAGCTTGGTATGATGACTACTTAATAGTTTAGTGCACCATGCTTTACAGCTTAGAACCGAGACTTCAAAAGCGTTTTGAATGCCACAGAACATATAAGATGTTCTAAGAGTTGAAATTGGTATTTCATACTCATGCCCGTGTCGAGAGGTATGAGACCTCTGACAGTACTTTGCCTACAAGGTGGAGGAGAATAGCTCAACTAGTGAGCATGTGCTCAGATTGTCTGGGTACTACAATTGCTTGAATCAAGTGGGAGTTAATCTTCTAGATAAGATAGTAATTGATGAAGTTCTCTAGTCACTATCACCAAGTTACTAGAACTTAGTGATGAACTATAATATGCAAGGGATGACGAAAGTAATTCCCAAGTTCTTCACGATGCTAAAATCAGTGAAGGTAAAAACCAAGAAATAGCCTCAAGTGTTGATGGTTAACAAGACCACTAGTTTCAAGAAAAGGGAAAAGGGAAAGAAAGAGGATCTTCAAAGACGAAAGGCAAGCAAGTTGCCACTCCTATGAAGAAACCCAAAGCTAGACCTAAGCCTGAAACCGAGTGCTTCTACTGCAAAGGGAATGTGATGAAAACATCAATACAATTGTTACACCCACAGCCCCTGCTGCTATACATACTGGACCAATTACTAGAGCTCGTGCACGCCAACTAAATTACCAGGTACTTTCGTTTCTTGGTAATGATTCTAATGTTCATGAGAATATGATGCTGCCTAAATTGGATACATTTGTTTTGCTTACAAATGAAGGGCCTAGCTTGGAGAAGGATGAACATTGGAGCAAGAACAAGCATGGAGATGATGGCATGCGCAAGGGGAACAAGAACGGAGTTACAAGTGATGATTTCAGGACTTTGAAGCCACCATAATGGGTGCATGAAGCCTTGGACGAAATATACAAGATGCCACTTCATAAATTTCATCCCGAGGCTATTTTAGGTGCTGCGTCACCTTATTATTGGGCCAGGCCCATGTAATTTCGAAATACATAAGTATAGACTATTTTTAGAGTCCGTATGTGTGGGGAAACAAGAGATAGGGTTGATTTCGGACCCCTCCACCAAGGGCCACGAAATTCCCCCCCCCCTCTTCCTCCATATATACAGCCCTTAGGGCATCGTTTAGACTTTGGGGTTTTGTTTAGATTAAAAGTTAGCCATAGCTGTAACTTCGCGTACTTCGTTTGTGTTCAACGACCAGACAAAGGCGTCACAGAACCCCACCTTGATCAATAAAGCTTTCATCTTATATTCGCAATATCCAGATTGCAATCTTAGTTTCTTGCTTGTTCTTCGTTTGCTCGCAGGAAACAGACCCTCGTGGTCAGGTTGATCGTGCTCCGGCGTGGTCAATAACCTCTCGGAGTTGGTTTAGCGATTGCTAAGGCGCGACGTCCTCGCACGTTCGTAGTCGGATCGTCAAAGTCGACTTCCACCAAAGCGAAATCCACCATCTCATCGAAAGACGGGACACCTTTGCCTCTATCACTACATGTCAAAAAGCTAAGTCACGACTCAATCCTCATGGTTTATATATGCCTTTGCCTGTACCTAGTGTTCCTTGGGAGGATATATCTATGGACTTTGTTTTAGGTTTACCTCGAACAAAGAAGGGGAGGGATAGCATATTTGTTGTCGTGGATAGATTCTCGAAAATGGCACACTTTATACCATGTCATAAAAGCGATGATGCTGTTAATGTTGCTGATTTGTTCTTTCGTGAAATTATTCGCTTGCATGGTGTGCCAAATACTATTGTTTCAGATCGTGATACTAAATTTCTTAGCCACTTTTGGAGATGTTTATGGGCTAAGTTGGGGACTAAACTGCTTTTTAGTACTACTTGCCACCCCCAAACTGATGGACAAACTGAAGTAGTCAATAGAACGTTGTCTACTATGCTTAGGGCTGTTTTGAAGAATCATAAGAAAATGTGGGAGGAATGCTTGCCTCATATTGAATTTGCTTATAATCGTTCATTACATTCTACTACTAAGATGTGCCCTTTTGAAGTTGTGTATGGTTTCCTACCTCGTGCACCTATTGATTTGTTGCCTCTTCCATCTTCGGAGAAGGTTAATTTTGATGCTAAACAACGTGCTGAATTGATTTTAAAAATGCATGAGTTAACTAAGGAAAACATTGAGCGTATGAATGCTAAATATAAACTTGCTGGAGATAAGGGTAGAAAACATGTTGTGTTTGCACCTGGAGATCTTGTTTGGTTACATTTGCGTAAGGATAGATTTCCTGATTTGCGCAAATCAAAGTTAATGCCACGTGCTGATGGTCCCTTTAAGGTGTTAGAGAAAATAAATGATAATGCATATAAACTTGAGCTGCCTGCAGATTTTGGGGTTAGTCCCACTTTTAACATTGCAGATTTGAAGCCTTATTTGGGTGAGGAAGATGAACTTCCGTCGAGGACGACTTCATTTCAAGAAGGGGAGGATGATGAGGACATCAATACAATTGTTAAACCCACAACCCCTGCTGCTATACATACTGGACCAATTACTAGAGCTCGTGCACGCCAACTAAATTACCAGGTACTTTCGTTTCTTGGTAATGATTCTAATGTTCATGAGAATATGATGCTGCCTAAATTGGATACATTTGTTTTGCTTACAAATGAAGGGCCTAGCTTGGAGAAGGATGAACATTGGAGCAAGAACAAGCATGGAGATGATGGCATGCGCAAGGGGAACAATAACGGAGTTACAAGTGATGATTTCAGGACTTTGAAGCCACCATAATGGGTGCATGAAGCCTTGGACGAAATATACAAGATGCCACTTCATAAATTTCGTCCCGAGGCTATTTTAGGTGCTGCGTCACCTTATTATTGGGCCAGGCCCATGTAATTTCGAAATACATAAGTATAGGCTATTTTTAGAGTCCGTATGTGTGGGGAAACAAGAGATAGGCTTGATTTCGGACCCCTCCACCAAGGGCCACGAAATTCCCCCCCCCCTCTTCCTCCATATATACAGCCCTTAGGGCATCGTTTAGACTTTGGGTTTTGTTTAGATTAAAAGTTCGCCATAGCTGCAACTTCGCGTACTTCGTTTGTGTTCAACGACCAGACAAAGGCGTCACAGAACCCCACCTTGATCAATAAAGCTTTCATCTTATATTCGCAATATCCAGATTGCAATCTTAGTTTCTTGCTTGTTCTTCGTTTGCTCGCAGGAAACAGACCCTCGTGGTCAGGTTGATCGTGCTCCGGCGTGGTCAATAACCTCTCGGAGTTGGTTTAGCGATTGCTAAGGCGCGACGTCCTCGCACGTTCGTAGTCGGATCGTCAAAGTCGACTTCCACCAAAGCGAAATCCACCATCTCATCGAAAGACGGGACACCTCCGCCTCTATCAAGTGGTATCAGTTTTCAGGTTGCTCGGTGAGAATTTCCAGTTTTCCTAGATTAGATTTATTTTCTTACCTATTGTCCAAGAAAAAGCCACAAAAAAGAGTTAGATCTATTCATCCTTGGTCCAAGCCAGTCTGAGCCTTTGCAATTTTCTTTTCATTGCTTGCATAGTTGAATTATCGGTTGCATCGTCGTGTCGAGTTGCTGGTCTTAGTGTCTAGTTCCTTTAGAGTTTCGAGTTCTGTTCACATTAGTCACGCCGCCGCTGCATCATTATCCCTTCCGCCGTCCACCATCCCATCTATTAATTTCCACCACGTGCTATGCACTGTTCATTGTCATAATCATAGTTGAGGTCATTCACATCTTCACCTGATCCAATCTGCATCTTATCTAGTTTGTCTTAGAAAGAAAAAAAAGAAAAAGAGAGAGAAGAAAAAGAAAAAAACGTGAGAAAAAAAAAGAGTCGGGTAGCCATGCTCCGTTTAGGCCCAAAATTTTTCGAAAACGCATTTTTCGAAAAAAATTCTGGCTATCCTATTTTTAGGTGTTTCTGAGTGTTTTGAGACAGGTGCCATTATAGGAAGTTTTTTTGACCCGTTTCCAGTTTTTGGGTCCGGGCAGTCGAAAAAAAAAAATTGGTCGAAAAAATTTCGTGCCCATCCTGTCAGTTTGAGCTAGGAAGAGTTTTGAGACACTCGCCATTATAGTGATTTTTCGCAAAAAAAAAAACAGCGCAAAAAAAAGAGAGCGCAAAAAAAAAGAGCGAAAAAAAAATTCAGAGTGTGCTTTTCCCTTGTTTACGTGCCGCGCCGTGATTTTGTTAGTGTTCTAGGCTCGCGTCTCTAGCACAGTCTAGCCTAGGGCCAGCACAGTACCGTCGTTGAGCGTTTATTCAACTTTGCATCTCTGAATTGATTATTGCTGACCCTTTTTGCTACCATATTATAAGCCTTCCCAGCTCCACATACATCTACGTCGTGCGTTTGACTCTCCCTGGTAATCGCTCTATCCAAGCTTTGAGAGTTTTTGACTACAACGGTTGCCGATCACCGCCTGCTGCTGGGTAAGAACTGGTAAGAATTTGAGATTTGCTTGACGGATTTGTGACACCCACCACCACCACTTGTTCGTAGTCTGTAGGATCATATTCTTGTGTGTTTCTATTGCTGCTAACCATGCCAGGATCACAAGCCGACGAGATTGACTGGGAGAATTTATCGAACAAGGAGCTTCATGATAAGTTTCAGCAAATGATGACTGAACAGGTGCAAGATGTGCTAAACAATTTTGAAGAGGCCATGGAGAAGATCACTGGCCTTGAGAAGACGTTCGAAACAAAGCTCGATAACAAGTTTAATGAATTGCTCGCGCGTCTTCCACCACCACCACCCGCTGCACCTAACGCACCTCTCCACGTCGCGAAGCAGACCTCCGCCGAGCAAGCCGTGTTCCTCTTGCGTTTGGCCAAACTGTTGGTGCTGCTGTTGATACTTTTGTGGCTCCTGCTGCTGATGCGGAGGAGGATGATTATGTGGGAGATTATGAGGATGAGGTTGATCAAAATCAACACTACGTGCAGCCACCTGTACCACCACCAGCAGGTCGACCTCAGGTATATATTCGTAATGGTAGGCCTGCACCACCACCTCAGGTACGAGATGATGTCCATATTCCTAAACTGAAATTGAATATTCCACCATTTGAGGGTAGATATGTTCCTGATATATATCTTACTTGGGAGTTAGAAACTGAACAACGATTTACATGCTTACAATATCCTGAGGAGAGACGAGTTGCTGCTGCTGTTTGTGCTTTCACTAGTTTTGCATGTGTATGGTGGTCTGAACATTGTAGATTATATCCTATTCCAACTACTTGGGCTGCTTTGAAAACTGCTATGCGTACGCGTTGGGTTCCACCATATTATCAACGTGAATTGCTTCAAAAATTGCAGCATTTAAGACAAGGGAAAAATTCCGTGGAAGAATATTATCAGGAATTACAAACTGGCATGATTAGATGTGGTATTGTTGAGGAGAATGAAGCTATGCTTGCACGTTTTCTGGGTGGATTAAATAGAGAGATTCAGACCATTCTAGACTATAAGGAGTATACTAATATCACTCGTTTATTCCATCTTGCTTGTAAAGCTGAACGTGAAGTGCAGGATCGACAAGCATTGGGGCGAACTAACTTTTCTGCAGGCCGACCTTCATCCTGGACACCACGTGCATCTTCTACTTCAACTGCACCAGCACCTCCATCCGGTGCCACCTCCAGCCGTGATACAAGAAAACAGGCACAACCACCATTATCTTCCAAGAGCGCACCTGCGGGTCCTGCACAGCGTTCTTCTTCTTCCATGGCATCAACAGGGCACACAAGTGATATTATTTGTCGTCGTTGTAAGGGAGGAGGTCATTATGCGAGGGAATGCAAATCTCCGCGTGTGATGATTGCTACCGCGGATGGTGGATATGAGTCCGCTAGTGACTATGATGAGGAGACATTGGCTCTTATTACACGTGAAGAACATGGTGGAGATGATTCTGATCATGAGACGCAATACATGGCTCCTGAAGACGCTGACAGGTATGAATGTTTAGTTGCTCAACGTGTTTTGAGTGTGCAGGTCACACAAGCTGAGCAAAATCAGAGGCACAATTTGTTCCATACCAAGGGAGTTGTGAAGGAACGTTTTATGCGCGTCATAATAGACGGAGGGAGCTGCAACAACTTGGCTAGCATGGAGATGGTGGAGAAGCTTTCTCTCACCACAAGACCACATCCACATCCTTACTACATCCAATGGTTCAACAACAGCGGCAAGGTTAAGGTAACACGTACTGTTCGTGTGCATTTTAGTATCTCTACATATGCTGATTATGTTGATTGTGATGTGGTACCTATGCAAGCATGTTCCTTATTACTTGGTAGACCATGGCAATTTGATAAAAATTCTGTACACCATGGTAGAAACAATCACTATACTCTTGTTCATAAGAATAAAAATATTACTTTGCTTCCTATGACTCCTGATTCCATTTTGAAAGATGATATTAATAGAGCTAATAAAGCACAACAGGAGAAGAATAAGAGTGAAAATCAGATTGTGGCAAAAGAATTTGAGCAACAAATGAAGCCTAATAATAAACCATCTAGTGTTGCTTCTGAAATTAAATTGAAAAGTGCATGTTTATTTGCCACCAAATCTGATATTGATGAGCTAGATTTCAGCAAATCTGTTTGCTGTGCTTTTGTGTGCAAAGAGGCATTATTTTCATTCGAGGACGTGCCTTCCTCTTTGCCTCCTGCTGTCACTAACATTTTGCAGGAGTTCGCTGACGTTTTTCCACAAGACGTGCCACCGGGATTACCGCCTATTCGAGGGATTGAGCATCAGATTGACTTAATTCCCGGTGCTTCACTGCCAAACCGTGCACCATACCGTACCAATCCAGAGGAGACGAAGGAGATTATGCGTCAAGTACAAGAGCTTCTCGACAAAGGTTATATACGCGAATCCCTTAGTCCTTGTGCTGTTCCTATTATTCTAGTGCCGAAAAAGGATGGTACATCACGTATGTGTGTTGATTGTAGAGGCATTAATAATATTACTATTCGTTATCGTCATCCTATTCCTAGGCTAGATGATATGCTTGATGAATTGAGTGGCTCTACAATATTCTCCAAAGTTGATTTGCGTAGTGGCTACCATCAAATTCGTATGAAATTGGGAGATGAATGGAAAACAGCATTTAAAACTAAGATTGGATTATATGAGTGGTTAGTCATGCCTTTTGGGTTAACTAATGCACCTAGTACTTTCATGAGATTAATGAACGAAGTTTTACGTGCTTTCATTGGACGATTTGTGGTAGTTTACTTTGATGACATATTGATTTATAGCAGATCTTTGGAAGAACATTTGGAACATTTACGTGCTGTTTTTATTGCTCTACGTGATGCACGTTTGTTTGGTAACCTTGGGAAGTGCACCTTTTGCACCGACCGAGTATCTTTTCTTGGCTATGTTGTTACTCCACAGGGAATTGAAGTTGATAAAGCCAAGATTGAAGCTATTGAGAGTTGGCCGCAGCCCAAAACGGTCACACAAGTGAGGAGTTTTCTTGGCCTCGCTGGATTCTATAGGCGTTTTGTGAGAGATTTCAGCACCATTGCTGCACCTCTCAATGAGCTTACAAAGAAAGATGTGCCTTTTCTTTGGGGTACCGCACAGGAAGAAGCCTTCACGGTATTGAAAGATAAGTTGACACATGCTCCTTTTGATGAGGACATCAATACAATTGTTACACCCACAGCCCCTGCTGCTATACATACTGGACCAATTACTAGAGCTCGTGCACGCCAACTAAATTACCAGGTACTTTCGTTTCTTGGTAATGATTCTAATGTTCATGAGAATATGATGCTGCCTAAATTGGATACATTTGTTTTGCTTACAAATGAAGGGCCTAGCTTGGAGAAGGATGAACATTGGAGCAAGAACAAGCATGGAGATGATGGCATGCGCAAGGGGAACAAGAACGGAGTTACAAGTGATGATTTCAGGACTTTGAAGCCACCATAATGGGTGCATGAAGCCTTGGACGAAATATACAAGATGCCACTTCACAAATTTCGTCCCGAGGCTATTTTAGGTGCTGCGTCACCTTATTATTGGGCCAGGCCCATGTAATTTCGAAATACATAAGTATAGGCTATTTTTAGAGACCGTATGTGTAGGGAAACAAGAGATAGGGTTGATTTCGGACCCCTCCACCAAGGGCCACGAAATTCCCCCCTCTTCCTCCATATATACAGCCCTTAGGGCATCGTTTAGACTTTGGGTTTTGTTTAGATTAAAAGTTCGCCATAGCTGCAACTTCGCGTACTTCGTTTGTGTTCAACGACCAGACAAAGGCGTCACAGAACCCCACCTTGATCAATAAAGCTTTCATCTTATATTCGCAATATCCAGATTGCAATCTCAGTTTCTTGCTTGTTCTTCGTTTGCTCGCAGGAAACAGACCCTCGTGGTCAGGTTGATCGTGCTCCGGCGTGGTCAATAACCTCTCGGAGTTGGTTTAGCGATTGCTAAGGCGCGACGTCCTCGCACGTTCGTAGTCGGATCGTCAAAGTCGACTTCCACCAAAGCGAAATCCACTATCTCATCGAAAGACGGGACACCTTTGCCTCTATCAAGAAGCTTTCTCTCACCACAAGACCACATCCACATCCTTACTACATCCAATGGTTCAACAACAGCGGCAAGGTTAAGGTAACACGTACTGTTCGTGTGCATTTTAGTATCTCTACATATGCTGATTATGTTGATTGTGATGTGGTACCTATGCAAGCATGTTCCTTATTACTTGGTAGACCATGGCAATTTGATAAAAATTCTGTACACCATGGTAGAAACAATCACTATACTCTTGTTCATAAGGATAAAAATATTACTTTGCTTCCTATGACTCCTGATTCCATTTTGAAAGATGATATTAATAGAGCTAATAAAGCACAACAGGAGAAGAATAAGAGTGAAAATCAGATTGTGGCAAAAGAATTTGAGCAACAAATGAAGCCTAATAATAAACCATCTAGTGTTGCTTCTGAAATTAAATTGAAAAGTGCATGTTTATTTGCCACCAAATTTGATATTGATGAGCTAGATTTCAGCAAATCTGTTTGCTATGCTTTTGTGTGCAAAGAGGCATTATTTTCATTCGAGAACGTGCCTTCCTCTTTGCCTCCTGCTGTCACTAACATTTTGCAGGAGTTCGCTGACGTTTTTCCACAAGACGTGCCACCGGGATTACCACCTATTCGAGGGATTGAGCATCAGATTGACTTAATTCCCGGTGCTTCACTGCCAAACCGTGCACCATACCGTACCAATCCAGAGGAGACGAAGGAGATTATGCGTCAAGTACAAGAGCTTCTCGACAAAGGTTATATACGCGAATCCCTTAGTCCTTGTGCTGTTCCTATTATTCTAGTGCCGAAAAAGGATGGTACATCACGTATGTGTGTTGATTGTAGAGGCATTAATACTATTACTATTCGTTATCGTCATCCTATTCCTAGGCTAGATGATATGCTTGATGAATTGAGTGGCTCTACAATATTCTCCAAAGTTGATTTGCGTAGTGGCTACCATCAAATTCGTATGAAATTGGGAGATGAATGGAAAACAGCATTTAAAACTAAGTTTGGATTATATGAGTGGTTAGTCATGCCTTTTGGGTTAACTAATGCACCTAGTACTTTCATGAGATTAATGAACGAAGTTTTACGTGCTTTCATTGGACGATTTGTGGTAGTTTACTTTGATGACATATTGATTTATAGCAGATCTTTGGAAGAACATTTGGAACATTTACGTGCTGTTTTTATTGCTCTACGTGATGCACGTTTGTTTGGTAACCTTGGGAAGTGCACCTTTTGCACCGACCGAGTATCTTTTCTTGGCTATGTTGTTACTCCACAGGGAATTGAAGTTGATAAAGCAAAGATTGAAGCTATTGAGAGTTGGCCGCAGCCCAAAACGGTCACACACGTGAGGAGTTTTCTTGGCCTCGCTGGATTCTATAGGCGTTTTGTGAGAGATTTCAGCACCATTGCTGTACCTCTCAATGAGCTTACAAAGAAAGATGTGCCTTTTCTTTGGGGTACCGCACAGGAAGAAGCCTTCTCCGTATTGAAAGATAAGTTGACACATGCTCCTTTACTCCAACTTCCTGATTTTAATAAGACTTTTGAGCTTGAATGTGATGCTAGTGGAATTGGATTAGGAGGTGTGTTATTACAAGATGGCAAACCCGTTGCATACTTTTCTGAAAAATTGAGTGGGCCTAGTCTGAGTTATTCTACTTATGATAAAGAATTATATGCTCTTGTTCGGACTTTAGAAACATGGCAACATTATTTATGGCCCAAAGAATTTGTTATACATTCTGATCATGAATCTTTGAAACATATTAAAAGTCAAGCTAAACTGAATCGTAGACATGCTAAATGGGTTGAATTCATTGAGACTTTCCCTTATTTCATTAAACACAAGAAGGGAAAAGAAAATGTTATTGCTGATGCATTGTCTCGTCGCTATACTATGCTTTCACAACTTGACTTCAAAATATTTGGTTTGGAGACCATCAAAGATCAATATGTGCATGATGCTGATTTTAAAGATGTAATGCAGAATTGTAAAGAAGGAAGAATGTGGAACAAGTTTGTCGTTAACGATGTATTTGTGTTTCGTGCTAACAAGCTATGCATTCCAGCTAGCTCCGTTCGTCTTTTGTTGTTGCAGGAGGCGCATGGAGGAGGATTAATGGGACACTTTGGCGTGAAGAAGATGGAGGACGTACTTGCTACACATTTCTTTTGGCCAAAGATGAGACGGGATGTTGAGCGTTTTATTGCTCGATGCACTACATGTCAAAAAGCTAAGTCACGACTCAATCCTCATGGTTTATATATGCCTTTGCCTGTACCTAGTGTTCCTTGGGAGGATATATCTATGGACTTTGTTTTAGGTTTACCTCGAACAAAGAAGGGGAGGGATAGCATATTTGTTGTCGTGGATAGATTCTCGAAAATGGCACACTTTATACCATGTCATAAAAGCGATGATGCTGTTAATGTTGCTGATTTGTTCTTTCGTGAAATTATTCGCTTGCATGGTGTGCCAAATACTATTGTTTCAGATCGTGATACTAAATTTCTTAGCCACTTTTGGAGATGTTTATGGGCTAAGTTGGGGACTAAACTGCTTTTTAGTACTACTTGCCACCCCCAAACTGATGGACAAACTGAAGTAGTCAATAGAACGTTGTCTACTATGCTTAGGGCTGTTTTGAAGAATCATAAGAAAATGTGGGAGGAATGCTTGCCTCATATTGAATTTGCTTATAATCGTTCATTACATTCTACTACTAAGATGTGCCCTTTTGAAGTTGTGTATGGTTTCCTACCTCGTGCACCTATTGATTTGTTGCCTCTTCCATCTTCGGAGAAGGTTAATTTTGATGCTAAACAACGTGCTGAATTGATTTTAAAAATGCATGAGTTAACTAAGGAAAACATTGAGCGTATGAATGCTAAATATAAACTTGCTGGAGATAAGGGTAGAAAACATGTTGTGTTTGCACCTGGAGATCTTGTTTGGTTACATTTGCGTAAGGATAGATTTCCTGATTTGCGCAAATCAAAGTTAATGCCACGTGCTGATGGTCCCTTTAAGGTGTTAGAGAAAATAAATGATAATGCATATAAACTTGAGCTGCCTGCAGATTTTGGGGTTAGTCCCACTTTTAACATTGCAGATTTGAAGCCTTATTTGGGTGAGGAAGATGAACTTCCGTCGAGGACGACTTCATTTCAAGAAGGGGAGGACGATGAGGACATCAATACAATTGTTACACCCACAGCCCCTGCTGCTATACATACTGGACCAATTACTAGAGCTCGTGCACGCCAACTAAATTACCAGGTACTTTCGTTTCTTGGTAATGATTCTAATGTTCATGAGAATATGATGCTGCCTAAATTGGATACATTTGTTTTGCTTACAAATGAAGGGCCTAGCTTGGAGAAGGATGAACATTGGAGCAAGAACAAGCATGGAGATGATGGCATGCGCAAGGGGAACAAGAACGGAGTTACAAGTGATGATTTCAGGACTTTGAAGCCACCATAATGGGTGCATGAAGCCTTGGACGAAATATACAAGATGCCACTTCATAAATTTCATCCCGAGGCTATTTTAGGTGCTGCGTCACCTTATTATTGGGCCAGGCCCATGTAATTTCGAAATACATAAGTATAGGCTATTTTTAGAGTCCATATGTGTGGGGAAACAAGAGATAGGGTTGATTTCGGACCCCTCCACCAAGGGCCACGAAATTCCCCCCTCTTCCTCCATATATACAGCCCTTAGGGCATCGTTTAGACTTTGGGTTTTGTTTAGATTAAAAGTTCGCCATAGCTGCAACTTCGCGTACTTCGTTTGTGTTCAACGACCAGACAAAGGCGTCACAGAACCCCACCTTGATCAATAAAGCTTTCATCTTATATTCGCAATATCCAGATTGCAATCTTAGTTTCTTGCTTGTTCTTCGTTTGCTCGCAGGAAACAGACCCTCGTGGTCAGGTTGATCGTGCTCCGGCGTGGTCAATAACCCCTCGGAGTTGGTTTAGCGATTGCTAAGGCGCGACGTCCTCGCACGTCCTCGCGATTGATCAAAGTCGACTTCCACCAAAGCGAAATCCACCATCTCATCGAAAGACGGGACACCTCCGCCTCTATCAGAATGGTCACTAGAAACGGAACTGCCCCAAATATTTGGCGGATAAGAAGGATGGCAAAGTGAACAAAAGCATATATGATATACATGTTATTGATGTGTACTTTACTAGTGTTCATAGTAACCCCTAGGTATTTGATACTGATTCAATTGCTATGATTAGTAACTCGAAACGGGAGTTACAAAATGAACAGAGACTAGTTGAGGGAAAAGTGAAGATGTGTGTTGGAAGAGATTCCAAGGTTGATAAGATCACCATCGCACACTCCCTTTACCTTCAGGATTAGTGTTGAAACTAAAATAAATGTAATTTGGTGTTTGCGTTGAGCATAATATGATTGGATCATGGTTATTGCAATATGGTTATTCATTTAAGTTAAAGAATAATTGTTATTCTGTTTACATGAATAAAACCTTCTGTGGTCATACACCCAAGGTGAATGGTTTATAGAATCTTGATCATAGTGATACACATATTCATAATATTGATGCCAAAAGATGCAAAGTTGATAATGATAGTGCAACTTATATGTGGCACTGCCGTTTAGGTCATATTGGTGTAAAGCGCATGAAGAAACTCCATGCCGATGGAATTTTGGAATCACTTGATTATGAATCACTTGATGCTTGCGAACCATGCCTCGTGGGCAAGATGACTAAGACTGCGTTCTTCGGAACAATGGAGTGAGCAACTGACTTATTGGAAATAATACATACTGATGTATGCGATCCGATAAGTGTTGAGGCTCGCGGTGGGTATCATTATTTTCTAACCCTCACAGATGATTTGAGCAGATATGGGTATATCTACTTAATGAAACATAAGTCTGAAACAATTGAAAAGTTCAAAGAATTTCAGAGTGAAGTGGAAAATCATAGTAACAAGAAAATAAAGTTTCTATGATCTGATCGCGGAGGCGAATATTTGACTTACGAGTTTGGTCTTCATTTGAAACAATGTGGAATAGTTTCGCAACTCACGCCACCTGGAACACCATAGCATAATGGTGTGTCCGAATGTTGTAATCGTACTTTATTGGATATGGTGCGATCTATAATGTCTCTTACCGATTTACCACTATTGTTTTGGGGTTATGCATTAGAGACAACTGCATTCATGTTAAATAGGGCACCATATAAATCCGTTGAGACGACACAGCATGGACTATGGTTTTGCAAGAAACCAAAGCTGTCGTTTCTTAAAGTTTGTTGATAGAGGCGAGGGTCCCGATCTTTCGATGAGATGATAACTATCGATTTGGTGGAGGTGACTTTGACGATCCGACTACAAACGTGCATGACGTTGCGCCTTAGCAATCGCTAAACCAATCTCCTGAGGTTACTGACGATGCTGGAAGCATGATCAGCCTGACCACGAAGGTCTATTCCTGCAAGCAATCGAAGAACGAGCAAGAATATGATAAAGAAATCTAAATATTGCGAATATATATGAAGTATTGATAATGGTGGGGATCCGTAAGCGGTCTTGGTCTGGTCGTTGGACACAAACGAAGTACACGAAGTTGCAATGGCTAACTTTTAACTAAACAAATCCCAAGGAAAAAGCTACTAGATGGATCTACTTATATAGGAGCAAGGGGTGGCGGCCAAGGAGGTGGGAGGACGTCCCAAGGCAGCCTAAAACTAACCCTAGGTCGTACAAGGCTCATGGGCCCAAGTGGAGGTGATGCAACACCTTTGGGCTTGTAGTTTGACTCGGATTCTGCTGCAACGTCAGATTGTTTCGTCCGTAACTCAACGCTCCGGACGAATTTGAAGGTGAATCCAATTGGGATGGAAAGAGCACGAAATCTAGTTTCCAACAAAAAAAGAATCACCCAATTCGGAGTCTGTATGAAAAAGTTGTTGGCGTTTTGAGTCAGGTATGTCTGTGCAGTCCGAATCTGAATCCTGACTTGGACTCTATCTTCTCTTGGCCCAAAAGTGACGTGAGAGAACTTTTTGAACACAACCTAAACATCTTCTTTTTCCCTTATCTTTATATGTGGATTGTACAAATGTCCCATACACCTGCAATTAGACAAAACACAAAAGTGTGTGAAGTATTTTTGTTCTGAATAACATAAATAGATTATTGAATAGTTTGCATTAGAAATCACCTGACAAATATGCATGTATGCAATATTTTTGGTCGTATCCAAGGTAGTCATGTCCTCATCATCCTCCCCTTTTTGAAAACAAAGCCGTCCTCGGCATTGCGTAATCTGAAATGTGGCTAACAAAAGAGACAAGGTGTACATGTTGTATATGTATATGTCATCCATTTTAACTTCCCTTGATTTTTGCACATATGTCACATGTATACATGAGTAACTTTCATTGTTCATAAAATCTAAAGCCAAAAAATTATCACAAAAAGTAGAAGGCATGAAAATATTGCAACTCAGTTTACACATATAAGTGAAGCTCTTATTCACTTCAAAAGATTGGCAATGTTCATCATTAAACCATCCTAACTTCGACGAATAAACCTTACTTGCATCAAATTTACATGCTAACATGCTTAAATAAGCAAACATGCAATAAGTCATTGGACACAGAATCATCATCAAGATTAGAGGTCATATCAAAATGATTAAACATTGGTTCTTTTGCATCAACAGTTAATTCAATGGGTGCACTCAAAATTGTTGATATTTCAGTTGTTTGATCACATGACGCATTCATGACAGTAACAAGAGTCTCTAAAATAGGTGGTGTGCTCAAATCAATAGGTAACTCAACACAGGATGCATTCAAGTTAACTAGGCATCCTTCATTCTCATGTGAAGTTATGTCATCAAGACCTTTACTGTTACCTCGCAGAGATGTAGCTGATGTAGGTACGGACATTGACAATGTACCATACTCTTGAGATGATATCGCGCTCACAATCCGAGGTGGGGCTGCTCTAGTAGGTGCAATAGTGGAGTAACCAACCGGCGGTGGTGAGAATGAACTGGAATAGTAGTTGTTGTAGTCACCCAATGCATCCTCCTGTATTTGTCTCTCAAAGGTACAAGCACGGACATACATACCAGTAATGCAACGAGGAATATACTGAAATCTTGCCTGAATATCATGGTTCAAACCATCAAAAAATCTATTCATTGTATCATCCTCAGATTCTTCTATGTCACAATGATGCATATAAGATTTGAACTCTTGGTAGTAAGCATGAACAGTGTTACTGCCTTGTTTTAATTGCTCCAATTTGCGACGCAATTCACAACGATAGTAAGGAGGAAAAAAAATGTTGTCTCATTACAGCTTTCAAAACTTTCCAAGTTGTGGGTTGGTTATCAATGTTTTTCTTACAATGTACACTCCACCAAACAGAAGCAAAACCAGTAAATGCTCTAATGGTAGCTCGTACTCTCTCAAGTTCAGAAAAATCATGGTGACTAAAAACTTGTTCTACTTCAAGCTCGCAAGCTAGATAAATAGCAGGATTAAATCTACCCTCAAATGATGGTAAAGAGATAACCTGACCATATGCTTGTGTGTGTTGTCCCAACTCTCATGATGGTGAAGATGTGTCCGTCATCCAAGAACTTCTATCTCTGGAACCTGTCATGATTAGTAGAAACAAGAACCAAAATTCGAGAATAATGTTCCTATGAACTACTAGGATGTGGTTGTAAAGTGCTCACACTAAAGCAAATATCAATATCTTACAAGTTCTTACCATGCGGCAGGTGGTGACAGGCAACCAGCTGATGAGGACATGACTACCTTGGATATGACCAAATATATTGCATACATGCATATTTGTCAGGTGATTTCTAGTGCAAACTATTCAACAATCTATTTATGTTATCCAGAACAAAAATACTTCACACACTTCTTTCTTTGGTCTAATTGCAGGTGTATGGTACATTTGTATAATTCACATATGAAGATAAGGAAGAAAGACATGTTTATTTGCTGTTCAAAAAGTTCTCTCACGTCACTTTTGGCCCAAGAGAAGATAGAGTCCAAGTCTCTCACGTTCTGGACTCAGATTCGGACTGCACAGACATACCTGACTCAAAACGTCAACAACTTTTTCATACGGACTCCGAATTGGGTGATTTTTTTTTGTTGGATTCTAGATTTCATGATCTTTCCAACCCAATTAGAATCACCTTCAAATTCGTCCAGAGTGTTGAGTCATGGACCAAACAGTCTGATGCTGCACCAGAATCCGAGTCAAACTACAAGTCCAAAGGTGTTACATCACCTCCACTTGGGCCCATTGGCCTTGTACGACCTAGGGTTAGTTTTAGGACTGCCTTGGGACGTCCTCCCACCTCCTTGGCCGCCACCCCTTGCTCCTATATAAGTAGATCCATCTAGTAGCTTTTCCTTTGGGATTTGTTTAGTTAAAAGTTAGCCATTCCAACTTCGTGTACTTCGTTTGTGTCCAACGACCAGACCAAGACCGCTTCCGGATCCCCACCATTATCAATACCTCATATATATTTGCAATATTCAGATTGCTTTATCATATTCTTGCTCGTTCTTCGATTGCTTGCAGGAATAGACCTTCGTGGTCAGGCTGACCGTGCTTCCGGCATCGTCAGTAACCTCAGGAGATTGGTTTAGCGATTGCTAAGGCGCAACGTCGTGCACGTTTGTAGTCGGATCGTCAAAGTCGTCTCCACCAAATCGATAGTTATCATCTCATCGAAAGATCGGGACACCCCGCCTCTATCACCAGTGGTGTCAAATAACTCCGAAGATTGTGTAAAACGATTGCCAGGGGAACGTACGTATACACGGTGTAGAAATATGTGGAGCTGGGTTGGCTATATATGGTAGCAGAAGATTAGCAATAATCAATTCAGAGATGCAATGTTGAATAAACGCTCAATGACGATATTGTGCTGGTCCTAGGCTAGGCCAAACTAGAGACGCGAGCCTAGAACACTAATGAGGTCACGTCGTAGCACAACTAGCATCAATAAAGGATATGAAGTAGCTCTGGACAGCAAGATATAAGTGAAGATCACAATAGCAGTAGACCTATTTAGAAGCTGATGTTGAGGTGCCAAATACTGAACTAGCTTCTGCAACTCATAGAGGCAAAGGTGTCCCGTCTTTCGATGAGATGATGGATATCGCTTTGGTGGAAGTCGACTTTGACGATCCGACTACGAACGTGCGAGGACGCCGCGCCTTAGCAATCGCTAAACCAACTCCGAGAGGTTATTGACCACGACGGAGCACGACCAACCTGACCACGAGGGTCTGTTTCCTGCGAGCAAACGAAGAACAAGCAAGAAACTGAGATTGCAATTTGGATATTACGAATATAAGATGAAAGCTTTATTGATCAAGGTGAGGTTCTGTGACGCCTTTGTCTGGTCGTTGAACACAAACGAAGTACGCGAAGTTGCAGCTATGGCGAACTTTAATCTAAACAAAACCCAAAGTCTAAGCAATGCCCTAAGGGCTGTATATATGGAGGAAGAGGGGGGGGGGAATTTCGTGGCCCTTGGTGGAGGGGTCCGAAATCAACCCTATCTCCTGTTTCCCCACACATACGGACTCTAAAAATAGCCTATACTGATGTATTTCGAAATTACATGGGCCTGGCCCAATAATAAGGTGACGCAGCACCTAAAATAGCCTCGGGACGAAATTTATCAAGTGGCATCTTGTATATTTCGTCCAAGGCTTCATGCACCCATTATGGTGGCTTCAAAGTCCTGAAATCATCACTTGTAACTCCGTTCTTGTTCTTGCTCCAATGTTCATCCTTCTCCAAGCTAGGCCCTTCATTTGTAAGCAAAACAAATGTATCCAATTTAGGCAGCATCATATTCTCATGAACATTAGAATCATTACCAAGAAACGAAAGTACCTGGTAATTTAGTTGGCGTGCACGAGCTCTAGTAATTGGTCTAGTATGTATAGCAGCAGGGGCTGTGGGTGTAACAATTGTATTGATGTCCTCATCATCCTCCCCTTCTTGAAATGAAGTCGTCCTCGACGGAAGTTCATCTTCCTCACCCAAATAAGGCTTCAAATCTGCAATGTTAAAAGTGGGACTAACCCCAAAATCTGCAGGCAGCTCCAGTTTATATGCATTATCATTTATTTTCTCTAACACCTTAAAGGGACCATCAGCACGTGGCATTAACTTTGATTTGCGCAAATCAGGAAATCTATCCTTACGCAAATGTAACCAAACAAGATCTCCAGGTGCAAACACAACATGTTTTCTACCCTTATCTCCAGCAAGTTTATATTTAGCATTCATACGCTCAATGTTTTCCTTAGTTAACTCATGCATTTTTAAAATCAATTCAGCACGTTGTTTAGCATCAAAATTAACCTTCTCCGAAGATGGAAGAGGCAACAAATCAATAGGTGCACGAGGTAGGAAACCATACACAACTTCAAAAGGGCACATCTTAGTAGTAGAATGCAATGAACGATTATAAGCAAATTCAATATGAGGCAAGCATTCCTCCCACATTTTCTTATTATTCTTCAAAACAGCCCTAAGCATAGTAGACAACGTTCTATTGACTACTTCAGTTTGTCCATCAGTTTGGGGGTGACAAGTAGTATTAAAAGCAGTTTAGTCCTCAACTTAGCCCATAAACATCTCCAAAAGTGGCTAAGAAATTTAGTATCACGATCTGAAACAATAGTATTTGGCACACCATGCAAGCGAATAATTTCACGAAAGAACAAATCAGCAACATTAACAGCATCATCGCTTTTATGACATGGTATAAAGTGTGCCATTTTCGAGAATCTATCCACGACAACAAATATGCTATCCCTCCCCTTCTTTGTTCGAGGTAAACCTAAAACAAAGTCCATAGATATATCCTCCCAAGGAACACTAGTACAGGCAAAGGCATATATAAACCACGAGGATTGAGTCGTGACTTAGCTTTTTGACATGTAGTGCAGCGAGCAATAAAACGCTCAACATCCCGTCTCATCTTTGGCCAAAAGAAATGTGTAGCAAGTACGTCCTCCGTCTTTTTCACGCCAAAGTGTCCCATTAATCCTCCTCCATGCGCCTCCTGCAACAACAAAAGACGAACGGAGCTAGCTGGAACGCATAGCTTGTTAGCACGACACACAAATCCATCGTTAACAACAAACTTGTTCCACATTCTTCCTTCTTTACAATTCTGCATTACATCTTTAAAATCAGCATCATGCACATATTGATCTTTGATGGTCTCCAAACCAAATATTTTGAAGTCAAGTTGTGAAAGCATAGTATAGCGACGAGACAATGCATCAGCAATAACATTTTCTTTTCCCTTCTTGTGTTTAATGACATAAGGAAAAGTCTCAATGAATTCAACCCATTTAGCATGTCTACGATTCAGTTTAGCTTGACTTTTAATATGTTTCAAAGATTCATGATCAGAATGTATAACAAATTCTTTGGGCCATAAATAATGTTGCCATGTTTCTAAAGTCCGAACAAGAGCATATAATTCTTTATCATAAGTAGAATAATTCAGACTAGGCCCACTCAATTTTTCAGAAAAGTATGCAACAGGTTTGCCATCTTGTAATAACACACCTCCTAATCCAATTCCACTAGCATCACATTCAAGCTCAAAAGTCTTATTAAAATCAGGAAGTTGGAGTAAAGGAGCATGTGTCAAGTTATCTTTCAATACGGAGAAGGCTTCTTCCTGTGCGGTACCCCAAAGAAAAGGCACATCTTTCTTTGTAAGCTCATTGAGAGGTGCAGCAATGGTGCTGAAATCTCTCACAAAACGCCTATAGAATCTGATGAGGACATGACTACCTTGGATATGACCAAAAATATTGGATATATGCATATTTGTCAGGTGATTTCTAGTGCAAACTATTCAATAATCTATTTATGTTATCCAGAACAAAAATACTTCACACACTTTTGTGTTTTGTCTAATTGCAGGTGTATGGGACATTTGTACAATCCACATATGAAGATAAGGAAGAAAGAGATCTTTATTTGCTGTCCAAAAAGTTCTCTCACGTCACTTTTGGCCCAAGAGAAGATAGAGTCCAAGTCTCTCACGTTCTGGATTCAGATTCGGACTGCACAGACATACCTGACTCAAAACGCACACAAGTTTTTCATACGGACTCCGAATTGGGTGATTCTTTTTTTGTTGGAAACTAGATTTTGTGCACTTTCCAACCCAATTGGAATCACCTTCAAATTCGTCCGGAGCGTTGAGTTGTGGACGAAACAATCTGATGCTGCAGCAGAATCCGAGTCAAACTACAAGTCCAAAGGTGTTACATCACCTCCACTTGGGCCCATTGGCCTTGTACGACCTAGATTTAGTTTTAGGCTGCCTTGGGACGTCCTCCCACCTCCTTGGCCGCCACCCCTTACTCCTATATAAGTAGATCCATCTAGTAGCTTTTTCCTTGGGAGGTGGGAAAGTTAGCCATTGCAACTTCGTGTACTTCGTTTGTGTCCAACGACCAGACCAAGACCGCTTACGGATCCCCACCATTATCAATACCTCATATATATTTGCAATATTTAGATTGCTTTATCATATTCTTGCTCGTTCTTCGATTGCTTGCAGGAATAGACCTTCGTGGTTAGGCTGACCGTGCTTCCGGCATCGTCAGTAACCTCAGGAGATTGGTTTAGCGATTGCTAAGGCGCAACGTCGTGCTCGTTTGTAGTCGGATCGTCAAAGTCGTCTCCACCAAATCGATAGTTATCATCTCATCGAAAGATCGGGACACCCTCGCCTCTATCAAGTGGTATCAGTTTTCAGGTTGCTCGGTGAGAATTTCCAGTTTTTCCTAGATTAGATTTATTTTCTTACCTATTATCCAAGAAAAAGCCACAAAACAAAAGTTAGATCTATTCATCCTTTGTCCTAGCCAGACTGAGCCTTTGCAATTTTCTTTTCATTGTTTGCATTATTGAATTATCGGTTGCATTGCCGTGTCGAGTTGCTGGTCTTAGTGTCTAGTTCCTTTAGAGTTTCGAGTTCTGTTCACATTAGTCACGCAGCCACTGCATCATTATCCCATCTGCTGTTCACCATCCCATCCACCAATTTCCACCACGTGCTACGCACTGTTTATTGTCATAATCATAGTTGAGGTCACTCATATCTTCGCCTGATCGAATCTGCATCTTATCTAGTTTGTCTTGGAAAGAGGGAGAAAAAGAATATAAAGAAAAAAAAGAGAGAAAAAAGGAAAGAAAAAAAACGAAAAAGAGGGAGAAGAAAAAGAAAAAAAAAGCGTGAGAAAAAAAGAGAGAAGAAAAAAAATTGGATCTATCTAGAATCAATCTCGTACCTGAATTCGGATTAGAATCTGTTTTGCGCACTGTTCAGTAAAACAGGTGTATCTTCCTCATACGAAGTCCGTTTTGGCTCCGTGAGTACTCAAATTGAAGATAGCGACGAGCCGCATCTAAATAGTTGCAGAAGCTAGTTCAATATTGATAGAGGCGGAGGTGTCCCGTCTTTCGATGAGATGATGGATTTCGCTTTGGTGGAAGTCGACTTTGACGATCCGACTACGAACGTGCGAGGACGTCGCGCCTTAGCAATCGCTAAACCAACTCCGAGAGGTTATTGACCACGCCGGAGCACGATCAACCTGACCACGAGGGTCTGTCTCCTGCGAGCAAACGAAGAACAAGCAAGAAACTGAGATTGCAATCTGGATATTGCGAATATAAGATGAAAGCTTTATTGATCAAGGTGGGGTTCTGTGACGCCTTTGTCTGGTCGTTGAACACAAACGAAGTACGCGAAGTTGCAGCTATGTCGAACTTTTAATCTAAACAAAACCCAAAGTCTAAACGATGCCCTAAGGGCTGTATATATGGAGGAAGAGGGGGGGATTTCGTGGCCCTTGGTGGAGGGGTCCGAAATCAACCCTATCTCTTGTTTCCCCACACATACGGACTCTAAAAATAGCCTATACTTATGTATTTCGAAATTACATGGGCCTGGCCCAATAATAAGGTGACGCAGCACCTAAAATAGCCTCGGGACGAAATTTATGAAGTGGCATCTTGTATATTTCGTCCAAGGCTTCATGCACCCATTATGGTGGCTTCAAAGTTCTGAAATCATCACTTGTAACTCCATTCTTGTTCCCCTTGCGCATGCCATCATCTCCAAGCTTGTTCTTGCTCCAATGTTCATCCTTCTCCAAGCTAGGCCCTTCATTTGTAAGCAAAACAAATGTATCCAATTTAGGCAGCATCATATTCTCATGAACATTAAAATCATTACCAAGAAACGAAAGTACCTGGTAATTTAGTTGGCGTGCACGAGCTCTAGTAATTGGTCTAGTATGTATAGCAGCAGGGGCTGTGGGTGTAACAATTGTATTGATGTCCTCATCATCCTCCCCTTCTTGAAATGAAGTCGTCCTCGACGGAAGTTCATCTTCCTCACCCAAATAAGGCTTCAAATCTGCAATGTTAAAAGTGGGACTAACCCCAAAATATGCAGGCAGCTCAAGTTTATATGCATTATCATTTATTTTCTCTAACACCTTAAAGGGACCATCAGCACGTGGCATTAACTTTGATTTGCGCAAATCAGGAAATCTATCCTTACGCAAATGTAACCAAACAAGATCTCCAGGTGCAAACACAACATGTTTTCTACCCTTATCTCCAGCAAGTTTATATTTAGCATTCATGCGCTCAATGTTTTCCTTAGTTAACTCATGCATTTTTAAAATCAATTCAGCACGTTGTTTAGCATCAAAATTAACCTTCTCCGAAGATGGAAGAGGCAACAAATCAATAGGTGCATGAGGTAGGAAACCATACACAACTTCAAAAGGGCACAGTAGTAGAATGCAATGAACGATTATAAGCAAATTCAATATGAGGCAAGCATTCCTCCCACATTTTCTTATTATTCTTCAAAACAGCCCTAAGCATAGTAGACAACGTTCTATTGACTACTTCAGTTTGTCCATCAGTTTGGGGGTGACAAGTAGTACTAAAAAGCAGTTTAGTCCCCAACTTAGCCCATAAACATCTCCAAAAGTGGCTAAGAAATTTAGTATCACGATCTGAAACAATAGTATTTGGCACACCATGCAAGCGAATAATTTCACGAAAGAACAAATCAGCAACATTAACAGCATCATCGCTTTTATGACATGGTATAAAGTGTGCCATTTTCGAGAATCTATCCACGACAACAAATATGCTATCCCTCCCCTTCTTTGTTCGAGGTAAACCTAAAACAAAGTCCATAGATATATCCTCCCAAGGAACACTAGGTACAGGCAAAGGCATATATAAACCATGAGGGTTGAGTCGTGACTTAGCTTTTTGACATGTAGTGCAGCGAGCAATAAAACGCTCAACATCCCGTCTCATCTTTGGCCAAAAGAAATGTGTAGCAAGTACGTCCTCCGTGTTCTTCACGCCAAAGTGTCTCATTAATCCTCCTCCATGCGCCTCCTGCAACAACAAAAGACGAACGGAGCTAGCTGGAATGCATAGGTTGTTAGCACGAAACACAAATCCATCGTTAACAACAAACTTGTTCCACATTCTTCCTTCTTTACAATTCTGCATTACATCTTTAAAATCAGCATCATGCACATATTGATCTTTGATGGTCTCCAAACCAAATATTTTGAAGTCAAGTTGTGAAAGCATAGTATAGCGACGAGACAATGCATCAGCAATAACATTTTCTTTTCCCTTCTTGTGTTTAATTACATAAGGGAAAGTCTCAATGAATTCAACCCATTTAGCATGTCTACGATTCAGTTTAGCTTGACTTTTAATATGTTTCAAAGATTCATGATCAGAATGTATAAGAATATCTTTGGGCCATAAATAATGTTGCCATGTTTCTAAAGTCCGAACAAGAGCATATAATTCTTTATCATAAGTAGAATAATTCAGACTAGGCCCACTCAATTTTTCAGAAAAGTATGCAACAGGTTTGCCATCTTGTAATAACACACCTCCTAATCCAATTCCACTAGCATCACATTCAAGCTCAAAAGTCTTATTAAAATCAGGAAGTTGGAGTAAAGGAGCATGTGTAAACTTATCTTTCAATACCGTGAAGGCTTCTTCCTGTGCAGTACCCCAAAGAAAAGGCACATCTTTCTTTGTAAGCTCATTGAGAGGTGCAGCAATGGTGCTGAAATCTCTCACAAAACGCCTATAGAATCCAGCGAGGCCAAGAAAACTCCTCACTTGTGTGACCGTTTTGGGCTGCGGCCAACTCTCAATAGCTTCAATCATGGCTTTATCAACTTCAATTCCCTGTGGAGTAACAACATAGCCAAGAAAAGATACTCGGTCGGTGCAAAAGGTGCACTTCCCAAGGTTACCGAACAAACGTGCATCACGTAGAGCAATAAAAACAGCACGTAAATGTTCCAAATGTTCTTCCAAAGATCTGCTATAAATCAATATGTCATCAAAGTAAACTACCACAAATCGTCCAATGAACGCACGTAAAACTTCGTTCATTAATCTCATGAAAGTACTAGGTGCATTAGTTAACCCAAAAGGCATGACTAACCACTCATATAATCCAAACTTAGTTTTAAATGCTGTTTTCCATTCATCTCCCAATTTCATACGAATTTGATGGTAGCCACTACGCAAATCAACTTTGGAGAATATTGTAGAGCCACTCAATTCATCAAGCATATCATCTAGCCTAGGAATAGGATGACGATAACGAATAGTAATATTATTAATGCCTCTACAATCAACACACATACGTGATGTACCATCCTTTTTCGGCACTAGAATAATAGGAACAGCACAAGGACTAAGGGATTCACGTATATAACCTTTGTCGAGAAGCTCTTGTACTTGACGCATAATCTCCTTCGTCTCCTCTGGATTGGTATGGTATGGTGCACGGTTTGGCAGTGAAGCACCGGGAGTTAAGTCAATCTGATGCGCAATCCCTCGAATAGGCGGTAATCCCGGTGGCACGTCTTGTGGAAAAACGTCAGCGAACTCCTGCAAAATGTTAGTGACAGCAGGAGGCAAAGAGGAAGGCACGTCCTCGAATGAAAATAATGCCTCTTTGCACACAAAAGCATAGCAAACAGATTTGCTGAAATCTAGCTCATCAATATCAGATTTGGTGGCAAATAAACATGCACTTTTCAATTTAATTTCAGAAGCAACACTAGATGGTTTATTATTAGGCTTCATTTGTTGCTCAAATTCTTTTGCCACAATCTGATTTTCACTCTTATTCTTGTCCTGTTGTGCTTTATTAGCTCTATTAATATCATCTTTCAAAATGGAATCAGGAGTCATAGGAAGCAAAGTAATATTTTATCCTTATGAACAAGAGTATAGTGATTGTTTCTACCATGGTGTACAGAATTTTTATCAAATTGCCATGGTCTACCAAGTAATAAGGAACATGCTTGCATAGGTACCACATCACAATCAACATAATCAGCATATGTAGAGATACTAAAATGCACACGAACATTACGTGTTACCTTAACCTTGCCGCTGTTGTTGAACCATTGGATGTAGTAAGGATGTGGATGTGGTCTTGTGGTGAGAGAAAGCTTCTCCACCATCTCCATGCTAGCCAAGTTGTTGCAACTACCTCCGTCTATGATGACGCGCACAGAACGTTCCTTCACAACTCCCTTGGTATGGAACAAATTGTGCCTCTGATTTTGCTCAGCTTGTGTGACCTGCACACTCAAAACACGTTGAGCAACTAAACATTCATACCTGTCAGCGTCTTCAGGAGCCATGTATTGCGTCTCATGATCAGAATCATCTCCACCATGTTCTTCACGTGTAATAAGAGCCAAAGTCTCCTCGTCATAGTCACTAGCGGACTCATATCCACCATCCGCGGTAGCAATCATCACACGCGGAGATTTGCATTCTCTCGCATAATGACCTCCTCCCTTACAACGACGACAAATAATATCACTTGTGTGCCCTGTTGATGCCATGGAAGAAGAAGAACGCTGTGCAGGCCCCGCAGGTGCGCTCTTGGCAGATAATGGTGGTTGTGCCTGTTTTCTTGTATCACGGCTGGAGGTGGCACCGGATGGAGGTGCTGGTGCAGTTGAAGTAGAAGATGCACGTGGTGTCCATGATGAAGGTCGGCCTGCAGAAAAGTTAGTTCGCCCCAATGCTTGTCGATCCTGCACTTCACGTTCAGCTTTACAAGCAAGATGGAATAAACGAGTGATATTAGTATACTCCTTATAGTCTAGAATGGTCTGAATCTCTCTATTTAATTGATAGCGGCGAGGGTCCCGATCTTTCGATGAGATGATGGATATCGCTTTGGTGGAAGTCGACTTTGACGATCCGACTACGAACGTGCGAGGACGTCGCGCCTTAGCAATCGCTAAACCAACTCCGAGAGGTTATTGACCACGCCGGAGCACGATCAACCTGACCACGAGGGTCTGTTTCCTGCGAGCAAACGAAGAACAAGCAAGAAACTAAGATTGCAATCTGGATATTGCGAATATAAGATGAAAGCTTTATTGATCAAGGTGGGGTTCTGTGACGCCTTTGTCTGGTCGTTGAACACAAACGAAGTACGCGAAGTTGCAGCTATGGCGAACTTTTAATCTAAACAAAACCCAAAGTCTAAACGATGCCCTAAGGGCTGTATATATGGAGGAAGAGGGGGGAATTTCGTGGCCCTTGGTGGAGGGGTCCGAAATCAGCCCTATCTCTTGTTTCCCCACACATACGGACTCTAAAAATAGCCTATACTTATGTATTTCGAAATTACATGGGCCTGGCCCAATAATAAGGTGACGCAGCACCTAAAATAGCCTCGGGACGAAATTTATGAAGTGGCATCTTGTATATTTCGTCCAAGGCTTCATGCACCCATTATGGTGGCTTCAAAGTCCTGAAATCATCACTTGTAACTCCGTTCTTGTTCCCCTTGCGCATGCCATCATCTCCATGCTTGTTCTTGCTCCAATGTTCATCCTTCTCCAAGCTAGGCCCTTCATTTGTAAACAAAACAAATGTATCCAATTTAGGCAGCATCATATTCTCATGAACATTAGAATCATTACCAAGAAACGAAAGTACCTGGTAATTTAGTTGGCGTGCACGAGCTCTAGTAATTGGTCCAGTATGTATAGTAGCAGGGGCTGTGGGTGTAACAATTGTATTGATGTCCTCATCAGTACCACATCACAATCAACATAATCAGCATATGTAGAGATACTAAAATGCACACGAACAGTACGTGTTACCTTAACCTTGCCGCTGTTGTTGAACCATTGGATGTAGTAAGGATGTGGATGTGGTCTTGTGGTGAGAGAAAGCTTCTCCACCATCTCCATGCTAGCCAAGTTGTTGCAGCTCCCTCCGTCTATTATGACGCGCACAGAACGTTCCTTCACAACTCCCTTGGTATGGAACAAATTGTGCATCTGATTTTGCTCAGCTTGTGTGACCTGCACACTCAAAACACGTTGAGCAACTAAACATTCATACCTGTCAGCGTCTTCAGGAGCCATGTATTGCGTCTCATGATCAGAATCATCTCCACCATGTTCTTCACGTGTAATAAGAGCCAATGTCTCCTCATCATAGTCACTAGCGGACTCATATCCACCATCCGCGGTAGCAATCATCACACGCGGAGATTTGCATTCTCTCGCATAATGACCTCCTCCCTTACAACGACGACAAATAATATCACTTGTGTGCCCTGTTGATGCCATGGAAGAAGAAGAACGCTGTGCAGGCCCCGCAGGTGCGCTCTTGGCAGATAATGGTGGTTCTGCCTGTTTTCTTGTATCACGGCTGGAGGTGGCACCGGATGGAGGTGCTGGTGCAGTTGAAGTAGAAGATGCACGTGGTGTCCATGATGAAGGTTGGCCTGCAGAAAAGTTAGTTCGCCCCAATGCTTGTCGATCCTGCACTTCACGTTCAGCTTTACAAGCAAGATGGAATAAACGAGTGATATTAGTATACTCCTTATAGTCTAAAATGGTCTGAATATCTCTATTTAATCCACCCAGAAAACGTGCAAGCATAGCTTCATTCTCCTCAACAATACCACATCTAATCATGCCAGTTTGTAATTCCTGATAATATTCTTCTACAGAATTTTTCCCTTGTCTTAAACGCTGCAATTTTGAAGCAATTCACGTTGATAATATGGTGGAACCCAACGCGTACGCATAGCAGTTTTCAAAGCAGCCCAAGTAGTTGGAATAGGATATAATCTACAATGTTCAGACCACCATACACATGCAAAACTAGTGAAAGCACAAACAGCAGCAGCAACTCGTCTCTCCTCAGGATATTGTAAACATGTAAATCGTTGTTCAGTTTCTAACTCCCAAGTAAGATATATATCAGGAACATATCTACCCTCAAATGGTGGAATATTCAATTTCAGTTTAGGAATATGGACATCATCACGTACCTGAGGTGGTGGTGCAGGCCTACCATGACGAATATATACCTGAGGTCGACCTGCTGGTGGTGGTGCTGGTGGCTGCTCGTAGATCTGATTTTGATCAACCTCATCCTCATAATCACCCGCATACTCATCATCCTCCTGGGTACCAGCAGGAGCAGTAGTAGGAGCCAAAGAAGCACCAACAGCAGTAGCAACGGCACCAGAAGTTTGTCCTGGCTCAATAGGAACACGCTGTGCTCGTCCATACTGATTCGGAAGGGGGCGTAGTTGTTGTTGTTGCAGAGGTGCGACAGGTGCAGCCGGTGGTGGAAGACGCGCAAGCAGTTCATTAAATCTGTTATCGAGCTTTATTTCGAACGTCTTCTCAAGGCCAGTGATCTTCTCCATGGCCTCTTCAAAATTGTTCAGCACATCTTGTACCTGTTCAATCATCATTTGCTGAAACTTATCATGAAGCTCCTTGTTCGATAAGTTCTCCCAGTCAATCTCGTCGGCTTGTGATCCTGGCATGGTTAGTAGCAATAGAAACACACAAGAATATGATCCTACAGACTACTAAGAAGTGGTGGTGGTGTATCACAAATCCGTCAAGCAAATCTCAAATTCTTACCCAGCAGCAGGCGGTGATCGGCAACCGTTGTAGTCAAAAACTCTCAAAGCTTGGATAGAGCGATTACCAGGGAGAGTCGAACACACGACGTAGATGTATGTGGAGCTGGGAAGGCTTATAGTATGGTAGCAAAAAGGGTCAGCAATAATCAATTCAGAGATGCAAAGTTGAATAAACGCTCAACGACGGTACTGTGCTAGTCCTAGGCTAGACTGTGCTAGAGACGCGAGCCTAGAACACCAACAAAATCACGGCGCGGCACGTAAACAAGGGAAAAGCACACTCTGAATTTTTTTTTCGCTCTTTTTTTTGCGCTCTTTTTTTTTGCGTTGTTTTTTTTTTGCGAAAAATCACTATAATGGCGAGTGTCTCAAAACTCTTCCTAGCTCAAACTGACAGGATGGGCACGAAATTTTTTCGACCAATTTTTTTTTTTGACTGCCCGGACCCAAAAACTGGAAACGGGTCAAAAAAAACTTCCTATAATGGCACCTGTCTCAAAACACTCAGAAACACCTAAAAATAGGATAGCCAGAAAATTTTTCGAAAAATGCGTTTTCGAAAAATTTTGGGCCTAAACGGAGCGTGGCTACCCGACTCTTTTTTTTTCGTGGACTGTAGGTATGAAGAACAGACTCGATCTAAACTACGAAAAACTGTAAAATCTCACCGAGCAACCTGGAAATCTGACACCACTTGATAGAGGCGGAGGTGTCCCGTCTTTCGATGAGATGATGGATTTCGCTTTGGTGGAAGTCGACTTTGACGATCCGACTACGAACGTGCGAGGACGTCGCGCCTTAGCAATCGCTAAACCAACTCCGAGAGGTTATTGACCACGCCGGAGCACGATCAACCTGACCACGAGGGTCTGTCTCCTGCGAGCAAACGAAGAACAAGCAAGAAACTGAGATTGCAATCTGGATATTGCGAATATAAGATGAAAGCTTTATTGATCAAGGTGGGGTTCTGTGACGCCTTTGTCTGGTCGTTGAACACAAACGAAGTACGCGAAGTTGCAGCTATGGCGAACTTTTAATCTAAACAAAACCCAAAGTCTAAACGATGCCCTAACGGCTGTATATATGGAGGAAGAGGGGGGAATTTCGTGGCCCTTGGTGGAGGGGTCCGAAATCAACCCTATCTCTTGTTTCCCCACACATACGGACTCTAAAAATAGCCTATACTTATGTATTTCGAAATTACATGGGCCTGGCCCAATAATAAGGTGACGCGGCACCTAAAATAGCCTCGGGACGAAATTTATGAAGTGGCATCTTGTATATTTCGTCCAAGGCTTCATGCACCCATTATGGTGGCTTCAAAGTTCTGAAATCATCACTTGTAACTCCGTTCTTGTTCCCCTTGCGCATGCCATCATCTCCATGCTTGTTCTTGCTCCAATGTTCATCCTTCTCCAAGCTAGGCCCTTCATTTGTAAGCAAAACAAATGTATCCAATTTAGGCAGCATCATATTCTCATGAACATTAAAATCATTACCAAGAAACGAAAGTACCTGGTAATTTAGTTGGCGTGCACGAGCTCTAGTAATTGGTCCAGTATGTATAGCAGCAGGGGCTGTGGGTGTAACAATTGTATTGATGTCCTCATCAAATATTTGACACCTCAAAATCGGCTTCTAAATAGGTCTTTTTGCCCTCCGAAGTTCGTGAACACAGCTTGTTCCAATTTTTTAGGCCAGTTTTAGAATTCTTTGACTCCTCATATCAACTCGGAATTGAGTGATTCTTTTTGCATTGGAAAGCTTGAGTTAGTAGCATTCTTTGAAAGAATTTATCAGAAAATTGTCTCAAACTTTTCAAGAGGAAAGTTGGAGAGAGAGTTGTTGTATATCCTGCTTGGCAGTTGTTTTTCATCATTATCTTCACTACCGTTGTGATCTTCACTTATATCTTGCTGTCAAGAGCTACTTAGTATCCTTCATTGATGCTAGTTGTGCTACGCCGTGACCTCATTAGTGTTCTAGGCTCGCGTCTCTAGTCCGGTCTAGGCTAGGACCAGCACAGTATCGTCGTTGAGCGTTTATTCAACATTGCATCTTTGAATTGATTATTGCTAATCTTTTGCTACCATATATAGCCAACCCAGCTCCACATATTTCTACACCGTGTATACGTACGCTCCCCTGGCAATCGCTTTACTCAATATTCGGAGTTACTTGACACCGCTGGTTGCCGATCACCGCCTGCTGCATGGTAAGAACTTGTAAGACATTGATATTTGCTTTACTGTGAGCGTTTTACCACCACATCCTAGTAGTTATAGGAACATTATTTTTGGGTTTTGTTTCTTGTTCTACTAATCATGACAGGATCCAGAGTCAATTCATGGGCTTTGTCGATCGCGGGAGACGTGCCACCACCTTTGCAAATACCACAACCGTCACGAGAGGTGCACAAACATCCAAATGAACATGATCAGGTTAATGTATCTATACCACCATTTAATGGCCGTTTTAAACCTGCTTTATATATTGAATGGGAGTTCGACATAAAAAATATATTTGCTTCCCATAATTTCGATGAACATAAAAAGGTTAAGGTTGCGGTTGGTTCTTTCACTGGTTATGCTTTGGTTTGGTGGAGTGAATATTGTCGGTTACACCCTGATTATATACCTACTACTTGGGATGATTTGAAACTTGCCATGCGACATACTTTCGTCCCTGCTTATTATACTCGTGACATGATTAAGAAGTTGCAACACTTAAAACAAGGTAGTGAAACTGTAACAAAATATTATGATGATTTACAAACTACCTTGTTGCATTCCTCTTTAGAAGAAAGTGAAGATGATTTTATGGATAGATTTTGGGGAGGATTAAACCATGATATTCAAAAGATACTAATTCATGAAGAGTGTTATCCTATGGACCATTTGTTTCATCTTGCTTGCAAAGCTGAACAGGAAATAAAACGACGTGTTGGCCACGAGGAGAACAAGCGCACGGTGCACATTCCAAGAGTTGATATGATTGTTCCTTCAACTACTAGGCATACTATGACAACCACATCCGTTGTTGTCAGGACTACATCACCTCCACCATGTGACACATCGCCCTCGAGAGTGGCTACATCATCTGAGTTGATCATAAGAGGTAATGACAAAGGTACTGATCTTCCATCTCTACATGAGAATGATGAATGCCTTGTCAATTTGAATGCACCATCTGATGAGCTACCCACTACTTTGATCACACCACCTATTTTAGAGGACTACGTTGATAATTTGACTTTGCCATGTGATCAAACAACTGAAATGCCAACAATTTTGAGTGCACCCATTGAATTAACTATTGATGCAAAAGAACCAATGTTTAATCATTTTGATATGACCTCTAATCTTGGTGATGATTCTGTGTTGAATGACTTATTGCATGTTTGCTTATTTAAGCATGTTGTAGCATGTAAATTTGATGCAAGTAAGGTTTATTCACCAATGTTGGGATGGTTTAATGATGAACATTGTCAATCTTTTGAAATGAATAAGAGCTTCACTTATATGTGCAAACTGAGTTGCAATATTTTCATGCCTTCTACTTCTTGTGCTAATTTTTTGGCTTTAGATTTTATGAACTATGCAAGTTACTCATCTATTCATGTGTCATATATGCAAAAATTAAGGGAAGTAAAAATGGATGACATATACATATACAACATGTACACCTTGTCTCTTTTGTTAGCCACATTTCAGATTAAGCAACGCCGAGGACGGCTTTATTTTCAAGAAGGGGAGGATGATGAGGACATGATGATAGAGGCGAGGGTCCCGATCTTTCGATGAGATGATAACTATCGATTTGGTGGAGACGACTTTGACAATCCGACTACAAACGTGCACGACGTTGCGCCTTAGCAATCGCTAAACCAATCTCCTGAGGTTACTGACGATGCCGGAAGCACGGTCAGCCTGACCACGAAGGTCTATTCCTGCAAGCAATCGAAGAACGAGCAAGAATATGATAAAGCAATCTGAATATTGCAAATATATATGAGGTATTGATAATGGTGGGGATCCGTAAGCGGTCTTGGTCTGGTCGTTGGACACAAACGAAGTACACGAAGTTGCAATGGCTAACTTTTAACTAAACAAATCCCAAGGAAAAGCTACTAGATGGATCTACTTATATAGGAGCAAGGGGTGGCGGCCAAGGAGGTGGGAGGACGTCCCAAGGCAGCCTAAAACTAAATCTAGGTCGTACAAGGCCAATGGGCCCAAGTGGAGGTGATGTAACACCTTTGGACTTGTAGTTTGACTCGGATTCTGCTGCAGCATCAGATTGTTTCGTCCACAACTCAACGCTCCGGACGAATTTGAAGGTGATTCCAATTGGGTTGGAAAGTGCACGAAATCTAGTTTCCAACAAAAAAAGATTCACCCAATTCGGAGTCAGTATGAAAAACTTGTGTGCGTTTTGAGTCAGGTGTGTCTGTGCAGTCCGAATCTGAATCCAGAACGTGAGAGACTTGGACTCTATCTTCTCTTGGGCCAAAAGTGACGTGAGAGAACTTTTTGGACAGCAAATAAACATCTCTTTCTTCCTTATCTTCATATGTGGATTGTACAAATGTCCCATACACCTGCAATTAGACAAAACACAAAAGTGTGTGAAGTATTTTTGTTCTGGATAACATAAATAGATTATTGAATAGTTTGCACTAGAAATCACCTGACAAATATGCATATATGCAATATTTTTGGTCATATCCAAGGTAGTCATGTCCTCATCATCCTCCCCTTCTTGAAAATAAAGCCGTCCTCGGCGTTGCTTAATCTGAAATGTGGCTAACAAAAGAGACAAGGTGTACATGTTGTATATGTATATGTCATCCATTTTTAATTCCCTTGATTTTTGCATATATGACACATGAATAGATGAGTAACTTGCATAGTTCATAAAACCTAAAGCCAAAAAATTAGCACAAGAAGTAGAAGGCATGAAAATATTGCAACTCAGTTTGCACATATAAGTGAAGCTCTTATTCATTTCAAAAGATTGACAATGTTCATCATTAAACCATCCCAACATTGGTGAATAAACCTTACTTGCATCAAATTTACATGCTACAACATGCTTAAATAAGCAAACATGCAATAATTCATTCAACACAGAATCATCACCAAGATTAGAGGTCATATCAAAATGATTAAACATTGGTTCTTTTGCATCAATAGTTAATTCAATGGGTGCACTCAAAATTGTTGGTATTTCAGTTGTTTGATCACATGGCAAAGTCAAATTATCAACGTAGTCCTCTAAAATAGGTGGTGTGATCAAAGTAGTGGGTAGCTCATCAGATGGTGCATTCAAATTGACAAGGCATTCATCATTCTCATGTAGAGATGGAAGATCTGTACCTTTGTCATTACCTCTTATGATCAACTCAGATGATGTAGCCACTCTCGGGGGCGATGTGTCACATGGTGGAGGTGATGTAGTCCTGACAACAACGGATGTGGTTGTCATAGTATGCCTAGTAGTTGAAGGAACAATCATATCAACTCTTGGAATGTGCACCGTGCGCTTGTTCTCCTCGTGGCCAACACGTCGTTTTATTTCCTGTTCAGCTTTGCAAGCAAGATGAAACAAATGGTCCATAGGATAACACTCTTCATGAATTAGTATCTCTTGAATACCACGGTTTAATCCTCCCCAAAATCTATCCATAAAATCATCTTCACTTTCTTCTAAAGAGGAATGCAACAAGGTAGTTTGTAAATCATCATAATATTTTGTTACAGTTTCACTACCTTGTTTTAAGTGTTGCAACTTCTTAATCATGTCACGAGTATAATAAGCAGGGACGAAAGTATGTCGCATGGCAAGTTTCAAATCATCCCAAGTAGTAGGTATATAATCAGGGTGTAACCGACAATATTCACTCCACCAAACCAAAGCATAACCAGTGAAAGAACCAACCGCAACCTTAACCTTTTTATGTTCATCGAAATTATGGGAAGCAAATATATTTTTTATGTCAAACTCCCATTCAATATATAAAGCAGGTTTAAAACGGCCATTAAATGGTGGTATAGATACATTAACCTGATCATGTGCATTTGGATGTTTGTGCACCTCTCGTGACGGTTGTGGTATTTGCAAAGGTGGTGGCACGTCTCCCGCGATCGACAAAGCCCATGAATTGACTCTGGATCCTGTCATGATTAGTAGAACAAGAAACAAAAAAAATCGGCACAAACTTTTTCAGAGGAAAGTTGGAGACAAAGTTGTTGATATATCCTGCTTGGCTGTTGTTTCACCTCATTATCTTCACTGCTGTTGTGATCTTCACTTATATCTTGCTGTCAAGAGCTACTTAGTATCCTTCATTGATGCTAGTTGTGCTACGCCGTGACCTCATTAGTGTTCTAGGCTCGCGTCTCTAGTCCGGTCTAGCCTAGGACCAGCACAGTACCGTCGTTGAGCGTTTATTCAACATTGCATCTTTGAATTGATTATTGCTAATCTTTTGCTACCATATATAGCCAACCCAGCTCCACATATTTCTACACCGTGTATACGTACGCTCCCCTGGCAATCGCTTTACTCAATATTCGGAGTTACTTGACACCGCTGGTTGCCGATCACCGCCTGCTGCATGGTAAGAAATTGTAAGACATTGATATTTGCTTTACTGTGAGCGTTTTACCACCACATCCTAGTAGTTATAGGAACATTATTTTTGGGTTTTGTTTCTTGTTCTACTAATCATGACAGGATCCAGAGTCAATTCATGGGCTTTGTCGATCGCGGGAGACGTGCCACCACCTTTGCAAATACCACAACCGTCACGAGAGGTGCACAAACATCCAAATGCACATGATCAGGTTAATGTATCTATACCACCATTTAATGGCCGTTTTAAACCTGCTTTATATATTGAATGGGAGTTCGACATAAAAAATATATTTGCTTCCCATAATTTCAATGAACATAAAAAGGTTAAGGTTGCGGTTGGTTCTTTCACTGGTTATGCTTTGGTTTGGTGGAGTGAATATTGTCGGTTACACCCTAATTATATACCTACTACTTGGGATGATTTGAAACTTGCCATGCGACATACTTTCGTCCCTGCTTATTATACTCGTGACATGATTAAGAAGTTGCAACACTTAAAACAAGGTAGTGAAACTGTAACAAAATATTATGATGATTTACAAACTACCTTGTTGCATTCCTCTTTAGAAGAAAGTGAAGATGATTTTATGGATAGATTTTGGGGAGGATTAAACCATGATATTCAAGAGATACTAATTCATGAAGAGTGTTATCCTATGGACCATTTGTTTCATCTTGCTTGCAAAGCTGAACAGGAAATAAAACGACGTGTTGGCCACGAGGAGAACAAGCGCACGGTGCACATTCCAAGAGTTGATATGATTGTTCCTTCAACTACTAGGCATACTATGACAACCAAATCTGTTGTTGTCAGGACTACATCACCTCCACCATGTGACACATCGCCCCCGAGAGTGGCTACATCATCTGAGTTGATCATAAGAGGTAATGACAAAGGTACTGATCTTCCATCTCTACATGAGAATGATGAATGCCTTGTCAATTTGAATGCACCATCTGATGAGCTACCCACTACTTTGATCACACCACCTATTTTAGAGGACTACGTTGATAATTTGACTTTGCCATGTGATCAAACAACTGAAATACCAACAATTTTGAGTGCACCCATTCAATTAACTATTGATGCAAAAGAACCAATGTTTAATCATTTTGATATGACCTCTAATCTTGGTGATGATTCTGTGTTGAATGACTTATTGCATGTTTGCTTATTTAAGCATGTTGTAGCATGTAAATTTGATGCAAGTAAGGTTTATTCACCAATGTTGGGATGGTTTAATGATGAACATTGTCAATCTTTTGAAATGAATAAGAGCTTCACTTATATGTGCAAACTGAGTTGCAATATTTTCATGCCTTCTACTTCTTGTGCTAATTTTTTGGCTTTAGATTTTATGAACTATGCAAGTTACTCATCTATTCATGTGTTGATAGAGGCAAAGGTGTCCCGTCTTTCGATGAGATGATGGATATCGCTTTGGTGGAAGTCGACTTTGACGATCCGACTACGAACGTGCGAGGACGTCGCGCCTTAGCAATCGCTAAACCAACTCCGAGAGGTTATTGACCACGCCGGAGCACGTTCAACCTGACCACGAGGGTCTGTTTCCTGCGAGAAAACGAAGAACAAGCAAGAAACTGAGATTGCAATCTGGATATTGCGAATATAAGATGAAAGCTTTATTGATCAAGGTGGGGTTCTGTGACGCCTTTGTCTGGTCGTTGAACACAAACGAAGTACGCGAAGTTGCAGCTATGGCGAACTTTTAATCTAAACAAAACCCAAAGTCTAAACGATGCCCTAAGGGCTGTATATATGGAGGAAGAGGGGGGAATTTCGTGGCCCTTGGTGGAGGGGTCGGAAATCAACCCTATCTCTTGTTTCCCCACACATACGGACTCTAAAAATAGCCTATACTTATGTATTTCGAAATTACATGGGCCTGGCCCAATAATAAGGTGACGCAGCACCTAAAATAGCCTCGGGACGAAATTTATGAAGTGGCATCTTGTATATTTCGTCCAAGGCTTCATGCACCCATTATGGTGGCTTCAAAGTCCTGAAATCATCACTTGTAACTCCGTTCTTGTTCCCCTTGCGCATGCCATCATCTCCATGCTTGTTCTTGCTCCAATGTTCATACTAGATTCTGATTCCTTGATCCATCTAGATTCCGATTCGTGTTTCCTTGCCGGAGTCGGGTAGCCACGCTCCGTTTAGGCCCAAAAATTTTCGAAAACGCATTTTTCGAAAAAAATTCTGGCTATCCTATTTTTAGGTGTTTCTGAGTGTTTTGAGACACATGCCATTATAGGAAGTTTTTTTTGACCCGTTTCCAGTTTTTGGGTCCGGGCAGTCGAAAAAAAAAAATTGGTCGAAAAAAATTTCGTGCCCATCCTGTCCGTTTGAGCTAGGAAGAGTTTTGAGACACTCGCCATTATACTGATTTTTCGCAAAAAAAAAGGCAGCGCAAAAAAAAAGAGCGCAAAAAAAAGAGCAAATTTTTTTTTTCAGAGTGTGCTTTTCCCTTGTTTACGTGCCGCGCCGTGATTTTGTTGGTGTTCTAGGCTCGCGTCTCTAGCACAGTCTAGCCTAGGACCAGCACAGTACCGTCGTTGAGCGTTTATTCAACTTTGCATCTCTAAATTGATTATTGCTGACCCTTTTTGCTACCATATTATAAGCCTTCCCAGCTCCACATACATCTACGTTGTGCGTTTGACTCTCCCTGGTAATCGCTCTATCCAAGCTTTGAGAGTTTTGACTACAACGGTTGCCGATCACCACCTTCTGCTGGGTAAGAACTGGTAAGAATTTGAGGTTTGCTTGACGGATTTGTGACACCCACCACCACCACTTGTTCGTAGTCTGTAGGATCATATTCTTGTGTGTTTCTATTGCTGCTAACCATGCCAGGATCACAAGCCGACGAGATTGACTGGGAGAATTTATCGAACAAGGAGCTTCATGATAAGTTTCAGCACATGATGACTGAACAGGTGCAAGATGTGCTGAATAATTTTGAAGAGGCCATGGAGAAGATTACTGGCCTTGAGAAGACGTTCGAAACAAAGCTCGATAACAGATTTAATGAACTGCTTGCGCGTCTTCCACCACCGGTTGCACCTGTCGCACCTCTGCAACAACAACAACTACGCCCCCTTCCGAATCAGTATGGACGAGCACAGCGTGTTCCTATTGAGCCAGGACAACATTCTGGTGCCGCTGCTACTGCTGTTGGTGCTTCTTTGGCTCCTGCTACTGCTGCTGCTGGTACCCAGGAGGATGATGATTATGTGGGAGATTATGAGGATGAGGTTGATCAAAATCCGAACTACGTGCAGCCACCAGCACCACCACCACCAGGTCGACCTCAGGTATATATTCGTAATGGTAGGCCCGCACCACCACCTCAGGTACGAGATGATGTCCATATTCCTAAACTGAAATTGAATATTCCACCATTTGAGGGTAGATATGTTCCTGATATATATCTTACTTGGGAGTTAGAAACTGAACAACGTTTTACATGTTTACAATATCTCGAGGAGAGACGGGTTGCTGCTGCTGTTTGTGCTTTCACTAGTTTTGCATGTGTATGGTGGTCTGAACATTGTAGATTATATCCTATTCCCGCTACTTGGGCTGCTTTGAAAACTGCTATGCGTACTCGTTGGGTTCCACCATATTATCAACGTGAATTGCTTCAAAAATTACAGCGCTTAAGACAAGGAAAAAATTCTGTAGAAGAATATTATCAGGAATTACAAACTGGCATGATTAGATGTGGTATTGTTGAGGAGAATGAAGCTATGCTTGCACGTTTTCTGGGTGGATTAAATAGAGAGATTCAGACCATTCTAGACTATAAGGAGTATACTAATATCACTCGTTTATTCCATCTTGCTTGTAAAGCTGAACGTGAAGTGCAGGATCGACAAGCATTGGCGCGAACTAACTTTTCTGCAGGCCGACCTTCATCATGGACACCGCGTGCATCTTCTACTTCAACTACACCAGCACCTCAATTAGGTGCCTCCTCCAGTCGTGATACAAGAAAACAGGCACAACCACCATTATCTGCCAAGAGCGCACCTGCTGGGCCTGCACGGAGTTCTTCTTCTTCCATGGCATCAACAGGGCACACAAGTGATATTATTTGTCGTCATTGTAAGGGAGGAGGTCATTATGCGAGAGAATGCAAATCTCCGCGTGTGATGATTGCTACCGCGGATGGTGGATATGAGTCCTCTAGTGACTATGATGAGGAGACTTTGGCTCTTATTACACGTGAAGAACATGGTGGAGATGATTCTGATCATGAGACGCAATACATGGCTCCTAAAGACGCTGACAGGTATGAATGTTTAGTTGCTCATCGTGTTTTGAGTGTGCAGGTCACACAAGCTGAGCAAAATCAGAGGCACAATTTGTTCCATACCAAGGGAGTTGTGAAAGAACGTTCTGTGCGCGTCATCATAGATGGAGGGAGCTGCAACAACTTGGCTAGCATGGAAATGGTGGAGAAGCTTTCTCTCACCACAAGACCACATCCACATCCTTACTACATCCAATGGTTCAACAACAACGGCAAGGTTAAGGTAACACGTACTGTTCGTGTGCATTTTAGTATATCTACATATGCTGATTATGTTGATTGTGATGTGGTACCTATGCAAGCATGTTCCTTATTACTTGGTAGACCATGGCAATTTGATAAAAATTCTGTACACCATGGTAGAAACAATCAGTATACTCTTGTTCATAAGGATAAAAATATTACTTTGCTTCCTATGACTCCTGATTCTATTTTGAAAGATGATATTCATAGAGCTAATAAAGCACAACAAGAGAAGAATAAGAGTGAAAATCAGATTGTGGCAATAGAATTTGAGCAAAAAATGAAGCCTAATAATAAACCATCTAGTGTTGCTTCTGAAATTAAATTGAAAAGTGCATGTTTATTTGCCACCAAATCTGATATTGATGAGCTAGATTTCAGCAAATCTGTTTGCTATGCTTTTGTGTGCCAAGAGGCATTATTTTCATTCGAGGACGTGCCTTCCTCTTTGCCTCCTGCTGTCACTAACATTTTGCAGGAGTTCGCTGACGTCTTTCCACAAGACGTGCCACCGGGATTACCGCCTATTCGAGGGATTGAGCATCAGATTGACTTAATTCCCAGTGCTTCACTGCCAAACCGTGCACCATACCGTACCAATCCAGAGGAGACGAAGGAGATTATGCGTCAAGTACAAGAGCTTCTCAACAAAGGTTATATACGCGAATCACTTAGTCCTTGTGCTGTTCCTATTATTCTAGTGCCGAAAAAGGATGGTACATCACGTATGTGTGTTGATTGTAGAGGCATTAATAATATTACTATTCGTTATCGTCATCCTATTCCTAGGCTAGATGATATGCTTGATGAATTGAGTGGCTCTACAATATTCTCCAAAGTTGATTTGCGTAGTGGCTACCATCAAATTCGTATGAAATTGGGAGATGAATGGAAAACAACATTTAAAACTAAGTTTGGATTATATGAGTGGTTAGTCATGCCTTTTGGGTTAACTAATGCACCTAGTACTTTCATGAGATTAATGAACGAAGTTTTACGTGCTTTCATTGGACGATTTGTGGTAGTTTACTTTGATGACATATTGATTTATAGCAGATCTTTGGAAGAACATTTGGAACATTTACGTGATGTTTTTATTGCTTTATGTGATGCATGTTTGTTTGGTAACCTTGGGAAGTGCACCTTTTGCACCGACCGAGTATCTTTTCTTGGCTATGTTGTTACTCCACAGGGAATTGAAGTTGATAAAGCCAAGATTGAAGCTATTGAGAGTTGGCCGCAGCCCAAAACGGTCACACACGTGAGGAGTTTTCTTGGCCTCGCTGGATTCTATAGGCGTTTTGTGAGAGATTTCAGCACCATTGCTGCACCTCTCAATGAGCTTACAAAGAAAGATGTGCCTTTTCTTTGGGGTACCGCACAGGAAGAAGCCTTCTCGGTATTGAAAGATAAGTTGACACATGCTCCTTTACTCCAACTTCCTGATTTTAATAAGACTTTTGAGCTTGAATGTGATGCTAGTGGAATTGGATTAGGAGGTGTGTTATTACAAGATGGCAAACCTGTTGCATACTTTTCTGAAAAATTGAGTGGGTCTAGTCTGAATTATTCTACTTATGATAAAGAATTATATGCTCTTGTTCGGACTTTAGAAACATGGCAACATTATTTATGGCCCAAAGAATTTGTTATACATTCTGATCATGAATCTTTGAAACATATTAAAAGTCAAGCTAAACTGAATCGTAGACATGCTAAATGGGTTGAATTCATTGAGACTTTCCCTTATGTCATTAAACACAAGAAGGGAAAAGAAAATGTTATTGCTGATGCATTGTCTCGTCGCTATACTATGCTTTCACAACTTGACTTCAAAATATTTGGTTTGGAGACCATCAAAGATCAATATGTGCATGATGCTGATTTTAAAGATGTAATGCAGAATTGCAAAGAAGGAAGAATGTGGAACAAGTTTGTCGTTAACGATGGATTTGTGTTTCGTGCTAACAAGCTATGCATTCCAGCTAGCTCCGTTCGTCTTTTGTTGTTGCAGGAGGCGCATGGAGGAGGATTAATGGGACACTTTGGCGTGAAAAAGACGGAGGACGTACTTGGTACACATTTCTTTTGGCCAAAGATGAGACGGGATGTTGAGCGTTTTATTGCTCGATGCACTACATGTCAAAAAGCTAAGTCACGACTCAATCCTCATGGTTTATATATGCCTTTGCCTGTACCTAGTGTTCCTTGGGAGGATATATCTATGGACTTTGTTTTAGGTTTACCTTGAAGAAAGAAGGGGAGGGATAGCATATTTGTTGTCGTGGATAGATTCTCAAAAATGGCACACTTTATACCATGTCATAAAAGCGATGATGCTGTTAATGTTGCTGATTTGTTCTTTCGTGAAATTATTCGCTTGCATGGTGTGCCAAATACTATTGTTTCAGATCGTGATACTAAATTTCTTAGCCACTTTTGGAGATGTTTATGGGCTAAGTTGGGGACTAAACTGCTTTTTAGTACTACTTGTCACCCCCAAACTGATGGCCAAACTTAAGTAGTCAATAGAACATTGCGCTTAGGGCTGTTTTGAAGAGTAATAAGAAAATGTGGGAGGAATGCTTGCCTCATATTGAATTTGCTTATAATCGTTCATTGCATTCTACTACTAAGATGTGCCCTTTTGAAGTTGTGTATGGTTTCCTACCTCGTGCACCTATTGATTTGTTGCCTCTTCCATCTTCGGAGAAGGTTAATTTTGATGCTAAACAACGTGCTAAATTGATTTTAAAAATGCATGAGTTAACTAAGGAAAACATTGAGCGTATGAATGCCAAATATAAACTTGCTGGAGATAAGGGTAGAAAACATGTTGTGTTTGCACCTGGAGATCTTGTTTGGTTACATTTGCGTAAGGATAGATTTCCTGATTTGCGCAAATCAAAGCTAATGCCACGTGCTGATGGTCCCTTTAAGGTGTTAGAGAAAATAAATGATAATGCATATAAACTTGAGTTGCCTGCAGATTTTGGGGTTAGTCCCACTTTTAACATTGCAGATTTGAAGCCTTATTTGGGTGAGGAAGATGGACTTCCGTCGAGGACGACTTCATTTCAAGAAGGGGAGGATGATGAGGACATCAATACAATTGTTACACCCACAGCCCCTGCTGCTATACATACTGGACCAATTACTAGAGCTCGTGCACGCCAACTAAATTACCAGGTACTTTCGTTTCTTGGTAATGATTCTAATGTTCATGAGAATATGATGCTGCCTAAATTGGATACATTTGTTTTGCTTACAAATGAAGGGCCTAGCTTGGAGAAGGATGAACATTGGAGCAAGAACAAGCATGGAGATGATGGCATGCGCAAGGGAAACAATAACGGAGTTACAAGTGATGATTTCAGGACTTTGAAGCCACCATAATGGGTGCATGAAGCCTTGGACGAAATATACAAGATGCCACTTCATAAATTTCGTCCCGAGGCTATTTTAGGTGCTGCGTCACCTTATTATTGGGCCAGGCCCATGTAATTTCGAAATACATAAGTATAGGCTATTTTTAGAGTCCGTATGTGTGGGAAACAAGAGATAGGGTTGATTTCGGACCCCTCCACCAAGGGCCACGAAATTCCCCCCTCTTCCTCCATATATACAGCCCTTAGGGCATCGTTTAGACTTTGGGTTTTGTTTAGATTAAAAGTTCGCCATAGCTGCAACTTCGCGTACTTCGTTTGTGTTCAACGACCAGACAAAGGCGTCACAGAACCCCACCTTGATCAATAAAGCTTTCATCTTATATTCGCAATATCCTGATTGCAATCTTAGTTTCTTGCTTGTTCTTCGTTTGCTCGCAGGAAACAGACCCTCGTGGTCAGGTTGATCGTGCTCCGGCGTGGTCAATAACCTCTCGGAGTTGGTTTAGCGATTGCTAAGGCGCGACGTCCTCGCACGTTCGTAGTCGGATCGTCAAAGTCGACTTCCACCAAAGCGATATCCATCATCTCATCGAAAGACGGGACACCTTTGCCTCTATCACTTTGTTTTAGGTTTACCTCGAACAAAGAAGGGGAGGGATAGCATATTTGTTGTCGTGGATAGATTCTCGAAAATGGCACACTTTATACCATGTCATAAAAGCGATGATGCTGTTAATGTTGCTGATTTGTTCTTTCGTGAAATTATTCGCTTGCATGGTGTGCCAAATACTATTGTTTCAGATCGTGATACTAAATTTCTTAGCCACTTTTGGAGATGTTTATGGGCTAAGTTGGGGACTAAATTGCTTTTTAGTACTACTTGTCACCCCCAAACTGATGGACAAACTGAAGTAGTCAATAGAATGTTGTCTACTATGCTTAGGGCTGTTTTGAAGAATAATAAGAAAATGTGGGAGGAATGCTTGCCTCATATTGAATTTGCTTATAATCGTTCATTGCATTCTACTACTAAGATGTGCCCTTTTGAAGTTGTGTATGGTTTCCTACCTCGTGCACCTATTGATTTGTTGCCTCTTCCATCTTCGGAGAAGGTTAATTTTGATGCTAAACAACGTGCTGAATTGATTTTAAAAATGCATGAGTTAACTAAGGAAAACATTGAGCGTATGAATGCTAAATATAAACTTGCTGGAGATAAGGGTAGAAAACATGTTGTGTTTGCACCTGGAGATCTTGTTTGGTTATATTTGCGTAAGGATAGATTTCCTGATTTGCGCAAATCAAAGCTAATGCCACGTGCTGATGGTCCCTTTAAGGTGTTAGAGAAAATAAATGATAATGCATATAAACTTGAGCTGCCTGCAGATTTTGGGGTTAGTCCCACTTTTAACATTGCAGATTTGAAGCCTTATTTGGGTGAGGAAGATGAACTTCCGTCGAGGACGACTTCATTTCAAGAAGGGGAGGATGATGAGGACATCAATACAATTGTTACACCCACAGCCCCTGCTGCTATACATACTGGACCAATTACTAGAGCTCGTGCACGCCAACTAAATTACCAGGTACTTTCGTTTCTTGGTAATGATTCTAATGTTCATGAGAATATGATGCTGCCTAAATTGGATACATTTGTTTTGCTTACAAATGAAGGGCCTAGCTTGGAGAAGGATGAACATTGGAGCAAGAACAAGCATGGAGATGATGGCATGCGCAAGGGGAACAAGAACGGAGTTACAAGTGATGATTTCAGGACTTTGAAGCCACCATAATGGGTGCATGAAGCCTTGGACGAAATATACAAGATGCCACTTCATAAATTTCGTCCCGAGGCTATTTTAGGTGCTGCGTCACCTTATTATTGGGCCAGGTCCATGTAATATCGAAATACATAAGTATAGGCTATTTTTAGAGTCCGTATGTGTGGGGAAACAAGAGATAGGGTTGATTTCGGACCCCTCCACCAAGGGCCACGAAATTCCCCCCTCTTCCTCCATATATACAGCCCTTAGGGCATCGTTTAGACTTTGGGTTTTGTTTAGATTAAAAGTTCGCCATAGCTGCAACTTCGCGTACTTCGTTTGTGTTCAACGACCAGACAAAGGTGTCACAGAACCCCACCTTGATCAATAAAGCTTTCATCTTATATTCGCAATATCCAGATTGCAATCTCAGTTTCTTGCTTGTTCTTCGTTTGCTCGCAGGAAACAGACCCTCGTGGTCAGGTTGATCGTGCTCCGGCGTGGTCAATAACCTCTCGGAGTTGGTTTAGCGATTGCTAAGGCGCGACGTCCTCACACGTTCGTAGTCGGATCGTCAAAGTCGACTTCCACCAAAGCGAAATCCATCATCTTATCGAAAGACGGGACACCTCCGCCTCTATCACTTCTCCAAGCTAGGCCCTTCATTTGTAAGCAAAATAAATGTATCCAATTTAGGCAGCATCATATTCTCATGAACATTAGAATCATTACCAAGAAACGAAAGTACCTGGTAATTTAGTTGGCGTGCACGAGCTCTAGTAATTGGTCCAGTATGTATAGCAGCAGGGGCTGTGGGTGTAACAATTGTATTGATGTCCTCATCACAAGTCCCTTGTTGAAAGTTTGTCAAAAAAAAGAGCAAAAAAAGAAGAAGAAAACATGCAAAAAAAGGAGATCTGCCCAAAGAAAGAAAGTGTGTGCAAGAAGCAAAAGAGAGAAAACTTGGGACTGTTCTTCACTTGTATCTTGAGAAATCCCTGTTTGTGTTGTGAGCTGAAACGTGTCAAGTGTGCAAAGTCTTCAATCCTTGCTTGTAGCAAATCTGATTCATTGGCGAGAGTTGCATGTACCTCACGTATATCTCATTCAGCAACTAAATGCATTAGAATCTTGTGTGGATGATTACTTGGTTCAACAATATCTAGATTGCAGATTAGTGCATCTTTTGCTACATATATACCCCACCCAAACTCCACCAAACAGCCCCGCATGTGCAACCCTAGACTTGTATTCGCTTGATTATCACTCTTTGTATACCAACCACCGACACCACGGTTGAGCATGATTATGCTTTTACTTGGAAGTTACATGAGCTTCGGTTGGTAAGTGAGGTGAGCTTGAGTTGTTATCCACATATATGCTTCTAGTACTATAGGGCTTTTGGACAACTAACCATGGCAGGTGAAGAAAACAAGTATGGTGTTGAAGGAAATGGGCATCTCAATCAGCCCGTCACACGGTTTCACTTCAACGCATTACGTGATCATCTACGCCGAGAGTTCGGAAACAGCCTTGACCCAATTGAAGAGAAGCAAGACAAGTTGTCGAGAGATTTGCAGCAACTTATGGGTAATGTTGATGAGCAACTCACTCAGAACATGGCAACCATGAGGACTGGTATTGTTGCTGATATTGTGCGAGAGCTTTGTCAGAACCGAGAAGATGCAAGTGTCCATGGTGAAGAACAAAATGTAACTGATGGGGAAGGTGCTGCCTCCAATGCACAAGCTGGAAGAAACCATGCTCCTGCTCCCCATGCCATGAGACCTCCCGGTCCCGGACGTGGAAATGATCATGGTAATGGACGTGGTCATCATGAAGCTGCTGCTGGTCGTGGTCTTAGAGGAGGCCGCCGAAGAGCAAATCTGCACCATGAAGGTAGTGGAGATGAGTTTGATGAAGATGAAGATGGCATGCACCAGAATGACAGATTTCATCATCGTAGAATCTATGGTCGTGGATGGCAGGAGGAGAAGAGGTTTGGAAAGATGAAATTTACCATGCCCAAGTTTGATGGTGGATCTGATCCAGAAAGTTATCTCACATGGGAGTTGAAGGTTGACAAGATTTTCTGCATGCACAACTACTCAGAAGAGAAGAAATTAGCAATGGCCTCACTTGAGTTTGAAGACTATGCTCTAATTTGGTGGGAGCAAGTTCAGATTCAGCGAGAAGAAGAAGGAGACCCTGCTGTTGCTACATGGACAGAAATGAAAAGAGAGATGAGGGCAAGATTTGTCCCAAGGCATTATAGACGTGACATCTTTGATAAGCTCCAGAATTTGAGGCAAGGAAAGTTATCAGTTGAGGAGTATCATAAGGAGATGGAGAAGGCAATGATAAGAGCCAACATACATGAAGATGAGGAGCAGTCCATGGCAAGGTTCCTCTATGGGCTGAATCCTAATGTTAAACGAGTGGTTGATTTGCAGCCATATCGTAATGTGGTAGAGCTGGTACATCTTGCTTCTAAGGCTGAACGTCAATTGCAAGAAGACTCGAAGCAAAATAGAACTACATCCTTCACAGCTCGAGCTACATCAAGTGGGAGTAAGTTTGTACCTCAATTCAATGTTGGTCGAGGTATTATGACTAGTTCTGGTGGTGCAAATCAGCCCCATGGACGTGCAGCCACGAGCAGAAATGATGCATCAAATTCGAAGGAGAAGAGCAAATTTGCAGCTCCTAGTTCATCCTCGAAAACTAGTGAGATAGAGTGCTTTACATGTAAGGGACGTGGCCACATGAAGAAGGATTGTCCCAACAAGCGTACCATGCTGATCACCGAGAATGGAGAATATGAGTCTTGTAGTGAACCTGAAGAAGAAACTGAAGATGGTGATGAGCAAACCTATTGTGATTATGAGCAAGGTTCCTCTCTTGTTGTCACTAAAGTTTTGAGTGTGCAGATCAAAGAAGCTGAGAATGGACAACGACACAATCTGTTTCAAACAAGAGCCAAAGTGCAAGACAAGGTATGCAAGGTAATTGTTGATGGTGGGAGTTGTCACAATCTTGCAAGCAAAGAAATGTGTGATAAGCTTGGGCTGAAGCTGCTACAACACCCTCATCCATATCATATACAATGGTTGAGTGAATGTGGAGAGATTAAGATCACACACATGGTACAGGTGCAATTCAAGATTGGAGATTACAATGACACCGTTGAGTGTGAAGTGGTGCCAATGAAGGTGTGTCACTTGCTGTTGGGCAGACCCTGGCAATATGATCATTCAGCTCAACATTGTGGCAGAACAAATCAATACACCATCAAGTGGAGAGGAAAAGACTTGGTGCTTGGACCCATGATACCCCAACAAATCATGGCTGAGCACTTGCAGAAAGTTTCTGAAGTAAAAATAGTGAGTAAGAAAGAGGGAGAGAAAAAGAGTGAGAGAGAGATCCACAAATCGGTGAGTGAGCGCCACAAGCCAAATCTAAGAGAGAAGAATAAAATAGAGGTAGAGAACTTAGTAATTTTAGCCACCAAATCAGAACTGAGAGATGTGAGGCTCAACCCAAATCAAGTGGTCATTGTACTTGTGTACAAAGATGCTTTGCTTTCAGCTAACGACTTAACATGTCTCCCTAGTGCTGTTTGTGATGTCTTGCAAGAATTCGAGGATGTATTTCGGGAGGAAGTACCCGCTGGTCTACCTCCCTTGCGTGGCATAGAACATCAGATTGACCTCATTCCAGGAGCATCACTTTCGAATCGACCTCCCTACCGCACCAATCCTGAAGAAACAAAGGAGATACAAAGGCAGGTTCAAGAACTTTTAGATAAAGGTTATGTGCGTGAAAGCTTAAGTCCTTGTGATGTACCTGTGATTTTGGTGCCCAAGAAAGATGACACATGGCGATTGGTAATGGATTGTAGGCCTATCAATATTATAACTATTAGGTATCGTCATCCTATTCCTAGGTTAGATGATATGCTTGATGAATTGAGTGGCTCTACTGATTTCTCAAAAATTGATTTGAGGAGTGGATACCATCAGATTAGGATGAAAGAAGGAGATGAATGGAAAACTGCTTTCAAAACAAAATTTGGGTTGTATGAGTGGTTAGTCATGCCTTTTGGATTAACTAATGCACCAAGTACATTCATGAGATTGATGAACCATGTTTTGAGAGCTTACATTGGAAAATTTGTTGTTGTGTACTTTGATAACATCCTAATCTATAGCAGATCCATTGAGGAACATATTGAACATCTAAAACAAGTGCTGAATGTGCTAAGTACAGAAAAACTATATGCTAACATTGAGAAGTGCTCCTTTTGCACAAACAAGGTTGTTTTTCTTGGCTATGTCGTTTCAGGACAGGGAATTGAAGTGGATGAATCTAAGGTGGAAGCAATCAAGAATTGGCCAACTACAATGAATGTAAGCCAGGTGAGAAGTTTTCATGGCCTTGCTGGTTTCTACAGGAGGTTTGTGAAAGATTTTAGTACAATTGCTGCACCTTTGAATGAATTGACAAAGAAAGGAATTCCCTTTAAATGGGGTGCACCACAAGAAGAAGCATTTCTTGATCTTAAGAAACAATTAACTGAAGCCCCTTTGCTGATTCTACCTGATCTCACTAAAACTTTTGAGATAGAATGTGATGCTAGTGGAATAGGTACTGGAGGTGTGTTAATGCAAGAACGAAAACCAATAGCATATTTTAGTGAGAAGCTGAGTGGTGCACAACTGGATTATTCTGTTTATGATAAAGAGTTGTATGCCTTGGTTAGAGTGCTTGAAACTTGGCAACACTACTTATGGCCTAAAGAGTTCATTGTACATTCTGATCATGAGGCCTTGAAACATTTGAAAGGCCAAGCTAAACTGAATCGTAGGCATGCTAAATGGGTAGAATTCATTGAAATTTCCCCATATGTTGTGAAGTATAAGAAAGGAAAGGAAAACATGGTTGCTGATGCTTTGTCCCGTAGGCATGTTCTTTTGACACAATTAGAAGTGAAGGTACCAGGACTCGAGAGCTTAAAAGAACTGTATTGCACTGATCATATATTTTCAGAACCATATGCAAAATGTAAAGATGGGAAAGGTTGGGATAAATACCATGTGCATGATCGGTTCCTTTTTAGGGCTAACAAGTTGTGTGTTCCAGATTTGTCGGTTAGGCCTTTGTTGTTGCAGGAATCACATGCAGGAGGATTAATGGGACACTTTGGTCGTGAGAAGACTTATGAGCTGTTGGCCGATAACTTTTATTGGCCAAAGATGAGGAAGGACGTTGAGAGATTTGTGCAACGATGCATCATATGCCACAAAGCTAAGTCTAAACTGAACCACCATGGTTTATATACTCCCCTACCTGTTCCAAATGCTCCTTGGGAAGATATTAGCATGGATTTTGTTTTAGGACTGCCTAGGACTAAGAGGGGGAGGGATTCAATTTTTGTTGTGGTTGATAGGTTCTCAAAAATGGCACACTTCATTCCATGCCACAAGAATGGCGATGCTTCACATGTTGCTGAATTGTTTTTCAGGGAAGTTGTTCGCTTGCATGGAATGCCAAGGACTATTGTTTCAGATCGAGATGTGAAGTTCATGAGCTACTTTTGGAAAACATTGTGGGCAAAATTAGGAACCAAGCTGCTATTTTCAACAATGTGTCACCCCCAAACTGATGGGCAAACAGAGGTAGTGAACCGCACACTCTCAGCATTGCTGCGTACAATCATCAAGAAGAATTTGAAGGAGTGGGAAGAGTGTTTGCCGCACGTGGAGTTTGCTTACAATCATGCAGTTCACTCTACCACAAACATGTGCCCATTTGAGGTGGTATATGGATTCAAACCACTTGCACCAATTGACTTGCTGCCACTTCCATTGCAAGAGAGATGTAACATGGAGGCTTCAAAGCGTGCTGCATATGTGAAGAAGATTCATGAGAAGACCAGAGAAGAGATAGAAAGGAAGTCCAAGTACTATGCCGCTAAGTCAAACAAAAATCGCAAGAAGGTGACTTTTGAGCTCGGAGATCTGGTTTGGATATATTTGCGCAAAGATCGGTTCCCAGAGAAGCGCAAATCCAAGCTAATGCCTCGTGGAGATGGACCATTCAATGTCTTGGTCAAGATCAATGACAACGCTTACAAGATCGAGCTTCCAGAAGACTATGCTGTGAGTCCAACATGCAACGTTGCTGATTTGTCTCCATGCTTCGATCAAGAGGGTCAAGAGTCGAGGACGACTCCTTTTGAAGAGGGGGAGGATGATGAGGACATCCCAGGTTCACCTCGTATATCATCTTCTCCTGATGATAAATCTCAGCCATCAAGTGAAGCTTCTACAAAGAAGATCTATTTGGGTACCATGACAAGGAGCCGTGCCAAACAAATAGCACAAGAGGTGAACGCGCTCCTAGCTTATCATAATTCAAATGACCATGAGAACTTTATACTGCCTAAATCTCGTGTGCTGATTTTACTTAGGTACAATGTTAAGGACAACCAACAACATTCAGCACATGAAGAAACAAGTTTTAGAGCCCATACAACAAGTTTGAATAGAACAAGTTTCAACTCTGAAGAAAGCCTTGTTTTGGTGACAAGGACGACTAGTTACACCGCAAGGAAGAATATCAAGCCATCTCAACACTCTATTGTTGCATGTGCAGTTCCAGAATTCGTCCCAGAACTTGTTGAATCATGCAACGCAAATATATGAGCATCTAGCATGTGTGGGAGTACAAAATGGAGAGCATGTGAAGTCTACTTTTAGGAAAATCAAATGGTGCATCATTTGGAGTCCTGAGTCAAAGAATATGAGAGTTCCAATGCAAGCTGTCCAGGGCATTAATTGTTGCGCGAGGCTCCATGAGTTTGCTCCCTTGACCAGTTGGTTAGCATGAATTTGAACCCCTCTTTTGGCCTGGTTTCACACCTAAACTAGGAGGGTTGTTCCTAGTATAAATACCCCTTCCCCCACTTCAGCCACAACTCTTTGGCAATTTGATTTCAGCATAGGTTAGCTAAGTGCAACCAGAATATTGTTTGAGAGTTCACTTCCTCCTTAGCTCTTGTAATCTTGCCTTGTGAGAGGGTAAACACACTTTGTGATTTTACAACAACGGCCGTTGAGGCGGCGACCAGTTCATGCTTCCAATTTCATGCGTGGTTGCGTGGATTGGAACTAAGAGTGTGGTTGGGCGAATACTTGTCGCTGGTTGTTGCATTTGCAATAGTTAGCTTCGGTCTCATTCAGGTTGCACTACTTATCCTTTACCCGACAGCGTTGTTGGTTGGGATCGAGGGTTTCCTTCGTACCCTTCAGGTGGCGTTGATTCGCAAAATAGAGCAGATCCTCCATGAAGATTGGGCAACTCCGTATCATATAGTATGACAAGGCCAACACATTAGATATTAATTTGATGAAACATTAAGGAAAAAGGTTTAAAAAGAGTAAATGCACTTACTTCTCCCTGTTAGGCTTAATCAGCCACCTCTGATCGCGGGTCGGCGGCACGGGCAGGAGCTTTGTACCACCATGCTGGTAGACCTTCTTGGCCCCCTCAACCAACTCGCCCTCGCTATAGCTATCGTCAGAAAAGTGTCCTCACCACCATCAGCATGGCCACTAGCCTCCGGAGTCACGTGGGATGAAGACTCTGGGACCCGAGTCTCCTAGGACGAAAACTCTGGGACCCGACTCTCGTCATACGAAGGTTCGTTGGCCCGAGGCTCGTGGACCAGAGTCTGAGACGGTTCCATAGCAGATGGGTCCACCTGAGACGGAGCACTCCGGTGGTTCGAAGAATCAGCTGGGGGTGGCGGTGAGGAAGGCGCGGCATCCTTCATACCTCTCCCGCCGCCATGTCCACCTCTAGTAGACCTCTTAGGCTTCCCTCGACCTTTCCCGGCCGAAGAAGAAGCGCCCACCGGTGTCGTCATGCTGTCTACCAGCGCTCTCCGAAGGTGCTGGGGTGGAATAATAGCACCCCTCCCAGCACGCGCCGAGGAAGGAGGCTCGGAGCACTCTCGACCCGCACCCACCATCTGTCAACACCTGCGATGACAAAGAGTAAACGAAATTAGTACAGCATAAACATAATAAAATATTTAAGTGTGTATCATCATCATGAACATAATAAAAAAGTTGAATATCTAATAACATGAACTAATTAATAATATATATATATATATATGTACATAATAATAATTGAATACCTGACCTAACTCATAATTCACAAATATATGACCCCGTTCGGGGTCGGGGTATCGGGGGTGTCGTATCAGGGTCGGGGTGCTGTGTCAGGGTCGGGTGTGCCATGTCGGGGTCTCGAGGTGTCGTGTCGGGGGTCGGGGTGTCGGTAGTGTCATGTTGGGGTGCTGTGTCGGGGGCGGGGGTGCCGTATCGAGGTCGGGGTGCTATGTTGGGGTCGTGCTGTCAAGGTGTCGAGGCGGGGTCAGGGTGTCGGGGTCAGGGGGTCGGGGCAGCGACCCTCCACCCCTTTTCCCCTTGACACCTGGACCCTCGACTCCTTTTCCCCTTCAACCTCGACCCCTTGACCCCTTTTCCCGTTGACCCTCGACCCCTCAACACCTCGATCCTCGACCCCTAGACCCTCGACTCCTTTCCCCTCAATCCTCGACACCTCAACCACTCGACGACCCTGTTTTCCCTCGGCGACCCTTTACTGTGTGTGCTAAAAAATTGTGGTTGGTTTGCTTGTTTGGCATGACTCTCTAAGTGATTGCTATCTAGCTAGCAAGGTGTAGCATTAATGAACACGGATGAGATGAGATTACTACTTAGCATGATGATGTGGTGATGATGCACTCATTTTAGTTTGACACTTTTAAGGAAGCTTAGCTTTCTTGAATCATTTCATTCTTATTATTGTGTTGTTGATGCTGCCGTTATTTTTTCCTTTTGTAGAGAAGAGAAGAAAGATGAATGCAATAATCGGTGTCGTGATTATATTGGCTAGTTAGTGTCTACTGCTACTACAACTGCTGCTACTGCTAGTTAAGATGGATGGCCATAATGTTGTAACTAGAGGCCAACACAACAAAACAAAACGAAACAGACAAGATAGTACTAGTTTCTTCCGAGGAACAAAATTAGTGCAAAGGAGAAGAAGCTAGATATTGATGAAGCCAAGTTTGTTCCAGGTCAGAAGAAATGATGTTGATTATCAACTCTTGTGATGGTGATATTCCGGAAATTACTAGCATCAATGTCAGATTCCTCGCAAGGTGGATGGGGATTTGTGATTCGACATGCTTCTTCAGGGTGTTTTGTTTAAAGAGAAAAAAATGTCTTTCTTGTTTTACATTTTTTTGTTTTAATGTTGCACATGCTCTGATTTACCAACATTCGATTCGGTGAAACATGGACTCGATCCCCAAGCCATATGGTCCAAGACTTGGTGCACTCAGGTTAATGGAAGAATAAAGGTGTTCCATGTCAAAAATAAATAAAAGTGCTAGTAGTTTCCATAACTTTGGAGAAGAAATAGTGTTACTATATATATTCATTCATTCATGTTTATAATCAAAGACAAGCCCATTGCCTTGCATCCTCTTTAAGTAGAGTACTATAGTTGTTAGTCTCGGGCTACATGCAAGTCTGATTTGATGAATCAGCAACACTAAACATTCCATACATACACCACAAATCTCAGTCTATCAAACCAAAAAAATACCAAAACAAGCAAACCAACCACAGTTTTTTAGCAGCAACACCATGGCCACCACCATTTACAGCAATGAACAATAAAAAAGCTCACCTTGGAGGATGGTCGGAGGGAGGGTGAAGGGGCCATCGCGAGAAGGGTGGTGGCAGCGCGACCTTGCTCCGGCGGCGAGGAGCGTGGAGGGGCCACTGCGGGAAGGGTGGCGGCGGCGCGGCCTGGCTCCGGCGGCAGGGCGGGTGGAGGGGCCGCCACGGGAAGAGTGGCGCGGCGCGGCCTGGC